>NC_057711.1:58165768-58286205 GCF_004010195.1 Chiloscyllium plagiosum | reverse complement strand
AGCCTTCAGAAGTGAGATAACAAGAATCCAGAGAAAGTATAATCCTGTCAGGGTGAAAGGAAAAGCTGGTAGGTAGAGGGAATGCTGGATGACTAAAGAAATTGAGGGTTTGGTTAAGAAAAAGAAGGAAGCATATGTAAGGTATAGACAGGATAGTTCGAGTGAATCCTTAGAAGAGTATAAAGGAAGTAGGAGTATACTTAAGAGGGAAATCAGGAGGGCAAAAAAGGGGACATGAGATAGCTTTGGCAAATAGAATTAAGGAGAATCCAAAGGGTTTTTACAAATACATTAAAGACAAAAGGGTAACTAGGGAGAGAATAGGGCCCCTCAAAGATCAGCAAGGTGGCCTTTGTGTGGAGTCACAGAAAATGAGGGAGATACTAAATGAGTATTTAGCATCAGTATTTACTGTGGAAAAGGATATGGAAGACATAGACTGTAGGAAAACAGATGGTGATACCTTGCAAAATGTCCAGATTACAGAGGAGGAAGTGCTGGTTGCCTTGAAACAGGTAAAGGTGGATAAATCCCCAGGACCTGATCAGGTGTACCCGAGAACTCTGTGGGAAGCTAGAGAAGTGATTGCTGGGCATCTTGCTGAGATATTTGTATCATCGATAGTCACAGGTGAGATGTCAAAAGACTGGAGGTTGGCAAACTTGGTGCCACTGTTTAAGAAGGGTGGTAAGGACAAGTCAGGGAACTATAGACTGGTAGGCCTGACCTTGGTAGTGGGCAAGTTGTTGGAGGGACTCCTGAGGAACAGGATGTATATGTATTTGGAAAGGCAAGGACTGATGGCTTTGTGTGTGGGAAATCATGTCTTACAAACTTGATTTAGTTTTTTGAAGAAGTAACAAAGAGGATTGATGAGCGCAGACCATTAGATGTGATCTATATGGACTTCAGTAAGGCATTCAACAAGGTTCCCCATGGGACACTGATCAGCAAGGTTAGATCTCATGGAATACAGGGAGACGTAGCCATTTGGATAGAGAACTGGCTCAAAGGTAGAAGACAGAGGGTGGTAGTGGAGGGTTGTTTTTCAGGAGGCCTGTAACCAGTGGAGTGCCACAAGGATCAGTGCTGGGTCCTCTACCTTTTGTCATTTATATGGATTTGGATGCGAGCCTAAGAGGTACAGTTAGTAAGTTTGCAGATGACACCAAAATTGGAGGTGTAGTGGACAGCCAAGAGGGTTACCTCAGATTACAACAGTATCTTGACCAGATGGGCCAATGGGCTGAGAAGTGGCAGATGGAGTTTAATACAGATAAATGTGAGGTGTTGCATTTTGGGAAAACAAATCTTAGCAGGACTTATACACTTAATGATAAGGTCCTAGGGAGTGTTGCTGAACAAAGAGTCCTTGGAGTGCAGGTTCATAGCTCCTTGAAAGTGGAGTCACAGGTAGATAGGATAGTGAAGAAGGCGTTTGCTATGCTTTCCTTTATTGGTCAGAGTTGAGTACAGGAGTTGGGAGGTCATGTTGCAGCTGTACAGGACATTGGTCAGGCCACTGTTTGAATATTGTGTGCAATTCTGGTCTCCTTCCTATCAGAAAGATGTTTTGAAACTTGAAAGGGTTCAAAAAAATTTACAAGAATGTTGCCAGGTTGGAGCATTTGAGCTATAGGGAGAGGCTGAATAGGCTGGGGTTGTTTCCCTGGAGCATCGGAGGCTGAGTGGTGACCTTATAGAGGTTTACAAAATTATGAGGAGCATGGATCGGGTAAATAGGCAAAGTCTTTTCCCTGATTTCAGGGAGTCCAGAACTAGAGGGCTTAGGTTTAGGGTGAGAAGGGAAAGATATAAAAGAGACCTAGGGGGCAATATTTTCACGCAGAGGGTGGTACATGTATGGAATGAGCTGCCAGAGGAAGTGGTGGAGGCTGGTACAATTGCAACATTTAAGAGGCATTTTGGTGGGTGTATGAATAGGAAGGGTTTGGAGAGATATGGGCCGGGTGCTGGCGGTGGGACTAGATTGGGTTGGGATAGCTGGTTGGCTTGGGTGGGTTGGACTGATGAGTCTGTTTCCATGCTGTACATCTCTATGACTCTGACTCTATTTGCCAAACTACAACAAATGTTAAGGCAAAAGTAAAGGAAGACTCTCATCAGAATATAGGGAAGAAATCCAGAGTGGGAAAGGCTGTGACCTTCCTTTACTTATTTGGAGCACCTCTATGTTCTTCACAACAAAAGTCTGGGGGACTGGGATCAAATTGTACTGAAGTAATAGATTCCAGGTTTGCATAAATCAAAGGGATTCCTGCCTGTTTTCAGTGGTTGCCACGTCTGATTAAAAACCTTCACAGGTAAATATAGAGGACAGCAGAAAATAATGGGGATATCCTTTGTGCCCTGTTTCTACTTTGCATGACAGGGTTAAAATAGACTGCAGTGATTTGAAAATTGTCACAAGTTAATGTTTCTTTTTATTTAGTCGATAGTGCATTCCATAAAGTGTTTTATCTGGTTTAAGAATGAAGTTGCAAAAACAAGCTCTCAATGTTGTCCTAATGTCAAGTGTGAAGTCTGGTTAATAGTGACAGAGTGGTTTTGTTAAATGTGCAGATAAATAGACTCTAGCAGACAATGTGTTGACTAACAGCAATGGTGATTATAGGAAGGAGGAGGAGCAATGGAGAATGTAAACAAATTAGAATGAATGTGGAGGGCACAAACGATGGATGATCTGACAAAACATTAATTAAAGCATGGCTTTGCAAAGACAAACTGGTGTAATTTTATTTGATATAATTCAAACGCAAAAATTAATTTACTTCCACTTAAGCTGCACCTCTGTACAAGTACTGCCTTGATTAGGTTGTTTATCACTGCAGTATGATCCAATTTCATCTTCGCCTTGAAAAATAATGTCATTGGAAGGCAACATAGTTAAGTTTAGATTAGGAAAGAGCCCACTGGGACCAATGTGAAATGAGATGTTAAAATGAACTATGCTAAATTTGAAGGCTTTTTTTAAAACCTCACGCTGAAGAAATTGGTTATTAATTAGACTGCCTGAGGAGTAATTTTGTACACAAGCATTTAAAGCTTCTAGCAGCAGTGTGCTCAAAATATTTTTGCTTTTGAAACAGGAAAGTTGTCCAAAATTTCAGAATTTAGATATTCGAATTGGAACTGAATGAGGTTGGCGTGAGATGGAAACCCTCCCAAGTTAAATAACATTGTTGGAACAAATGGGGCTAATAATCCAAAAGAGAAATTTCTTACAGTTTTTTCCTAAAATAATCTGGAGCTTTTGTCTCTCCTGAGATCGACTTTATGGTGATTGAGTCTTTTCCTCTCCTTTCCTTTAATAGTTGTAATTAACATTCAGCAGCCTATATATTCATGGGTGCGTATTGAAGCATACTGGGCCGAGTACTGTCCCAGGAATAGAGTGAGTAGACTTGAAGTACACTCACTATTAGGCCTTAATTAACTGAGACTGGGGAGCTGTGGATGCAGGTTGAGCAGTCCAAGCAGTTCACTGATAATCTAATGGTGGGTTTCAGTTCAATGTATCTCTGGCCCTGAACTTCAGATTAGTCCAGGATGACAGGCAGATGAGAGGCAGTTCAGAGGAGGAGAAACAATCAGGGTGGAGCATGCAAATATGAGAAAAGGTAGTATAAGTCGTGGATGATCAGGTAAAGGCATTGTGGGAATTAATAATAATCTCTAGCAATACAACAGAGTTCATTGAGGATCACTCACTGATTGAACTATTTTCAGACTAAAATCTTAAAAAGGTTCAAAGTCTTGTTTATGTACTCAAAAGGCTTAATGTATACTTTGGGAGTCAGCGCTGATGTTTCTTGTTTTGCCTTGCCAAAATGGTGAGTTGTACATTTCTGGTGCAAACTGTGCTTGTGCATATCACAAGACAAGTTGGCAGCTATTTCCAATCCAAACATAAGAAATGGGAGGAGATCATTCAACTCTTCAACCTGCTCCACCATTCGATAAGATCATGGCTGATCAGTTTGTGTTTTGATTTTCACATTTCCATTTCCCTTTGATAACCCTTGTTTAAAGAGAATCTATTCACCTCTGTCCTAAAAATGTTCAGTGATCCTTTTTCAAAGCCACACAACCCTCTATGTCCTATGATCCTGCCCCACCAGATACCTGATGAAGGAGCAGTGCTCCAAAAACGTGTACTTCCAAATAAGGCTGTTGGACTATAACCTGGTGTTGTGTGGCTTTTAACTGAAGAGAGGAAAAGTTACCTTCATCTCTGTCCTGAAAGGGTAATCCCTAATTTTAAAGCACTGTCCCTTAGTTTTGGGCAAATGGGTACAAATGAATAATAGGAGTGTGACTAGAATATTTCAAATTTGTCAAGGTTAAAAGAAAACTATTTTTGGTTGTGAATGAAATACATCTGCATCTAAAGTCAAATCGAGCAGCATATTAGATATAGTTTTTGCAAGGCTTAGATTGTAATGATGTAGCAGATTAACTTTGCTCTGTAATATATATATAAAATGTCTATTTTCCACACACAAAATTAAAGAAAAGATAGACACCTGTAAAAACAGGTTACTTCTTCCAATCATTCTTGGTGTTTCATAGAAACATAGAAACAAGAGGATGTTAGTCAACACCTTGAGTCTGTTTCTCCATTCAATGAGATTATGGATGATCTGGTTACACCTCTCTACCATAGTCCGTTAACCATAATGCCTTTTTACATTAAAAATCAATCAAACTCAAGTTGTTTTAGTCTTTACATGGGACTGAGTTCCACATCTCCATTATCCCTTGTGTGAAGAGGTTGTTTCTGACATCATTGTGTTATTCAATTTTTAGTTTGTATTCCCTTGGACTTGCGCACTATAAGAATTTGTTTCTCTCCATCTGTCCTCTCAAATCCTTTAATCATCTCAACTTCTTAGTTTAAGTCAATACTTAATCTTCTAAATTCAAGAGGGTACAAGCCCTACTTAAGTTAGGTAAATTGGGGAATTTTGTGTGTTTTAAAAATCTTTCACTTTGGTGACAACTCCAGGAATAGCGGGGTTTAATTTCCCCAGTGAGATGTAACACATTACGTTGCCAGTGAAGTGCAGTGCAGGCTGCCAACACCTGCCTTTCAAATGTGTGTGGACAGCAGGGATGCCAGTCTTTCAGTGGATATCTGATGAGTGCTGAATTGTTCAGGGTGTAGCACTTGGTAGGATGAATGTAGAATTGGATGTGAGGGATGACATTGGGGCACTGTAGGCAGTCAATGATGCACATTTGATAAGATAAGACAAGAAATAGCATCATGGCAAGAATCCCTCCAAAAAACCCAATGCAGCTCACACTTAGCCAATATAGCATGCAATCCGCCCATTTTGTCGACAATAACAAATCAGAGAATGACAATTCTCCAGGGCATAACTCACTTCCTGACTCCCCAATGCCGATCCACCATCTACAAATCTCAAGTCAAGAGTGTAATGCAATTCTCTTTACTTTCATGGATGTGTGTAGCTCTAACAGAGAGGCTCAATACCATCCTGGACAAAGCAGTTGACTGGCCACTGACTCACAAACTAGCCACCTTCAACATTCGATTACTTCACCATCAATGTAGAGGGACCGTTGTGTGTACCATTTGCAAGATTCACCACCGAAACTCGCTGAAGCTCCTTCAACAATGCCGTCCAAATTCACAGCCTCTAGCATGTTAAAGGACAAGTTCAAGAAAGTGCATGGTAAAATCATTGCTAGTTACTCTCCAAGCATCATATCATCCTGCTGTGGAACTGTATTGCCCTTTACTCACTGTTTTTGGAAGCCACTTCTTAATACACAGTGTATGTACCTCCAAAATATGGATTGTGGTGATTCAGAAAAACAGCTCAAACAAGCTTCCCAAGGGCAACTGAAGTTGGGTTCAAGTTAAGCCTCAAAGATCCAGGGGACAGACAAGAAGGAAGAAATAAGAAGGTGACAACTTTTACAAATTGGATTAGCAGCATTGTCGTGATGAAAACTTACAAAGCTGAGAGTGTGAGAATTTCATTCAATCTTCGATGAGATCTTACTACCCTATGTCTTTTAGGCTGGACTTAAAGCTGCTGAGTTGCTCTCAAACCCTTATTCATCAAGAGGGATTTCTGACTTATACGTCTGAGTGAGTGACCTAGTGGCTGTAGCTCATTGGCATCTTCTCTGGGTAACTAGCTTGGTCAGCATTGTCCAACATGCCATGGACTGTCTGCAACCACACTGATAAAGCACAAGCCTCACTGTGTCAATATGGCATATTTTTAACTCACTTATAATTCAGTTCAGCATTTCAGTGCTGCACATTGTAACTCATCACAGCGCTGCTGCTAGGCCACTTTCTGTGCATACAGGATGCAACTTAGGGTTCTTAACTTGGTCTCTCAGAGCTCACTCACTTTGTACTTTGCATTTACTTGATGCTTCCGCACCATCTGCCTTGTCTTACCTAATGTTTTAGTGCAGATAGACAGCAAGAAAGCTTGTTATGTTTGAAAGTAATGAACAGTCAAGGAGATGGCATGTTGGTGCATGGCACCATGCTATTTCAATGTCACATCAACAGCATATGGCTGCAGCTTATACATTACCTGTGCTTCGGCCAAATGACCATGAATGAAAGTCTAAAGAAATGGTGTTTACCCCTGTCAAGAGGGATTGTGGTCAGTCAGGAGGCTGGTCCATCCTCACTTATGGAGTGAAGTGTCTCTCAAAAAGGAAGTATAGAGAAAGGGAAGGGTTAGTAGTTTGGAGGGATAAGGATGGTGAGACTTGTAGAAAGAAGATGTTGCATATAATATTGGTAGAACATGAGGCCTGGTGGGAGGAGGGTACAATGACAGAGTGAGAGTTAATGGAAGTGTGAGTAGAGAGAATTTGGTGACACTCATTCTTGCATAACATATAAGGTCATTAAACTTCAATCCTCATCTTCCCTCTATTGATTCAATATTAGTAAAATACTCTCCAAAATTTTATTTATTTTATGTCAGATGTTCTTTAGTCAGTTATTCCCATAAGGAAACATCATATAATCTGTGATCAAGAATACACCTTTTTCTGTTCAATGTCCACTGGGACCGAATACCATACAGGCTGCTTGCTGCATTTCTTTTTCCATCCAAAATGCAGAATGGAATAACATTTCACCACATCAAGTCATCCGATGGTTTACTTTCTGTAGAGTATATGCATCAATCATATAGAATTTTCAATATTAGCAATCTATTTCCTATATTCCTTGTCCATGAAACAACTCCCTAAAGCTCTCTAAACATCTCTAGCTTAACCTTTCAAAGGTAATCTAGTTCAAATCATCAAGACAGAAGACAGAGTCGAACTCTACTAATGTGAACTCCCATAGATCACCTTGTGAGAGAGATAAAATGATAGAGAGAGAAGTTCCTTTGAAGTTGCACATTTAGGGAGTTAGCCCACTAAACTCTAAATCAATGTTACTATCTTGAGGGGAATGACCACCCTTTGATGTGATACTGCAGAACTCCCATGTATGTTTTAATTCAGATCCACACTGTCAGAACAGTTAGACTCTGCAGTTTGTAACATTACAGGAGGAAAAGGTCAACCACTGACAGATACACCTTCATTCTAAAATGCTAGTTTTGATCAGATAAAGTTTAGATTTATTATTTTCCCTGTTCACAATATCAGAGACACAGAATGAAACCATTTGACCCATTGGGGCTGAGTCCCATTTTTTTTGACCAAGTGCAAGTTGCATTGAGCTTTTTAGAGGGTTCTTTTGTTGCCACAAGGACCAGTGTAATTTCTTGCTGATCATAGTAAATACAGCTCATTAATGACCTAATCTGCCTCTCTCTTTTGTGCTGTTGAAACGCAGTGGAACTACTCACTACAGAAATTTCATCCTCTGACTTATCGACTCAGTTGCTTGAATCTAATGCAGCTTTGGTTGACTGCCAGTTTTGAAAAGATTCTTGGAGTCCAACAAGATTTCTCATCATATCTTATGAAACATGTTCTCACTAATTACTTACCTGAGCCTTAAGCTGTTGCTCACATCTGATTCTGTCATCATCTTATCATGCACTGTTCCTAGAATAACTCACTCCTCACTGGATATCCACCAAAAGCTTGGCCTCCCTGGAGCCCAGGCCATATTCAAAAGGCTACACGCATCTGAACAAGTGTTGTCCTTCACTGGCGATGTAATGCCATAGCAGCCACGATGCCATACAGCTCCTCGTGCATTGCAAAATGGCTGACACTCCCACACATGTACAAACCCATACTTTTACCTCAGTCACTGTTTAACCACCTGGCCACAGTTTTAACTCTCCTTGACTCCATTCCATCTAAATATCCTGTAGTTACTCAGCTTGTTCTTTTCCGGTAGTGGAACATCACAAATAGGCAGTCATACAATTCCAAGTGTGGCTGTGGTTTGCCCCCACAATGCAACCCAAATGCTGGCATCATGATCAATGGCTACTCTGCAGCCTGTAATGCTGTGCTGCACCCAGCTCCCAGCTACTGTAACCACCTGTCAGTCAGGTCGTCTCTGGCTTGTTGCAGTTCAGCCATGTCATGTACAAGGAGAGCTTCTCCAGTGTCCTCATCCTCAAGGCCTGTCCCATTCCCCCAGCTCCTGAGCATTTATCACATTGTCTTATTGCCTGCTCCAATTGTACAGAGCACAGCACAGCAGAATGATGCATCACACGCTGTCGAGATTATACAGGAGGGCCACAAGCCCACTCCTATAATTGGATCTGCTGCTGTTCCACTGATCACATACGTCTGCAATTTTGCCTCATCTCCGTCCTTGTCCCCGCCTCTACACATGCCTCCACTCCTCCCCTCAAGACGTTAGGTAGTGTTTCCCTTGCTGCACCTGCACTCTCCTGAATAATCAATACATGAACACTCAAGAATGTACTTGCTCCAGAGTCGCAATGACTTTGATGAATAACCATAAAGACATGCCTGCGCAGAACAGTGACTGTTGAGTTTGCAGCTCCTCAACTGATGATACACGATTCCTCTGACTACGCATGCTGGCCCTACAAGACTGAGAGTTGCCCACTGCCCAGGATGTGGTCAGAGACATTTGCTGACTGTGTTCAGCCTGTGCAGGTGGTTAGCCATGGCCAGGCCCCTGGAATGTGAGCAGGTTGTGTGTTTTGGTAACTGATGGAGCTGGGACTCCCTGAATGATGGCTGTCTCTGGCCCCCTTGACCAGATTAGCCCCTAACTACTTTCTGACATGACGACTTAATTGAATAAACATGCAGTGTGTTTGCTGTGTGAGCAGCTGGCACGTGCTGTCGATGTTAGATGGATGTCTTGTTGTGGCGTACAGAAAGACATCTCCATCACTCCTTGGACAGATGCCTACTGACAAACATGAAAAGCAGTCTGTCTGTGTGCTTACACAAAAGAGCACACTGGTATGGCAGTACTGATAGTGTCCGGCTGAATTGTTAATGTCCTAGCAGGCATGGCACTGCATGGCAAGGCAAGTTATGGATGCTATTAACATTATATTAGTGTCATATATTTTTGTTGACATAGCGTGCAATAAAATAATTTGGCAGTAAAGCCTATTTTCAAAGTTTTCTGTTTATGTCACTCCTCTCTTTCGGATGAATAACAGTTGTACAAATATATGGCTGTTCCAATGGATAAAGAAATTTTGTGATGTACGGTTGAGGTAACTTCTATATATTAATATCATTTATTTTAGAGTTTGGACTTTGAATAAGTTGTATTTGGATATCTAAAGCTATATAATAATTGTCAGTATTTCTAGAACAGTGATTTTAAACCAATATGCACCAGACAGCAGTTGACTGGATCTTTGCTATTGTTTCCAAATATTTCAAATTGTGTTAGAAGTTTGGCTTCTTAAATTTTGTTTTCATTTATTTTGTGCAATGAACTTGTATTTTATTATTAAAATCAAATATGCACCATTACTTATTGTATTTCAGTGAACAACTGCAATGTTAAATTAAAAAGGAGATCGATCTGGAAACTGACTTGTCTAGTAGTAATATCAGCTGAGATCAGCACAATCTGAAGAAGTGTTCATTGTTCATTAATTTGGGCATGGCATGAAAACATACACAGATACCTGAATCAGTGACGATATTCCTGAGATTTTAGAAAGGATAAATTCATTTATGAAAGTGCAATAAACTATATACTCTAAAATATCTAGCCTAAGATGGCCCGATAAGGCATGAAAATCTCATTTCATTCTTACCAGTGCTCTGCCCTCCTTTAAAACAAAACAAAAGAACTATGGATACTGGAAATCAGAAACAAAAACAGAAATTGCTAGAAATTTGCAGGAGGTCTGGCAGCATCCATGGAGGAAAAAGCGGGGTTAACGTTTCGGGTCAAGAGACCCTTTTACAGTTCTGTCGAAGGATCACTGAACCTGAAGCATTAACTCTGTTTTCTCTCCACTGATGCTGCCAGACCTGCTGAGATTTTCCAGCAATTCCTCTTTTTGTTTCGGCCTTTCTTTTATTTTTCCTTACCTTTAGTTTACTTGTTTCAGTTAAAATCTTTTGCCGCATACACATTGCCATCTGAATTATTTCATCATCTCTTCTTGTGAATATTGGTAATATCATACAGGCTGCCTATGAATAAAACAATTCACTTAATCACCTTTAATTTAATAAGACATTAAAAGTGCTTTGCACAACAGTTATCAGACATAATTTTGCCTGAATCTGTAAATATTTAGATAAGACTGAGGTAGATTTTAAGGATCATCTCGAGAGAAAAAGAAGCAGAGAGTTGGACAGGTCAGGGAATAATTTTCAAACCTTAGGTTACAAATAACTGAAAGCATGAAGGCTGTGAAGAAGGATCACTGGATTCAAATGCTAACTCTGATTTTTCTCCACAGCTGCTGAGTCTCTCCAGCAACTTCTGCCTCTGTTTGTTTCAGAATCTTCAGCATCCACAGTTCTTTGTTTTATTTTATGCTTATTTTATGTTCATGTGTGTGTTTGATATCAGATTTTTATTAGTGCTTTTCTCCGGGTAGTTGGTGATAAAATTCCTTTATTTCGCTGAAAGAAAAATTGGTTTTGGCACCTTCATTTTCTCGTCAACTATGTTTTAATTGAAATGTAATTGCTACGTACTAAAAGGGAATAAAAACATTTATTGTGATTCACAAAGAGGGGATTAAAAAGATGAGCACCATTATCCCTTCTTATCCAGTCATAACCATGTGTATTTCATGGAGATAGCTGCTATATAAACCAGCAGCTCACTCCATTTAGGTGAAATTTAGTGAAGTCAGAGCATGAATCATGAGGTGTACAGATTAGATAAGTCAGATATGAACTTAGAGTCATAGAAACTGTTTCTTTACAGCACAAAAGCAGACTGTTCAGTCCAACCAGTCCATGCCGAACAGATATCCTAACCTAATATAGTCCCATTTGCCAGCACCTGGCTCATTTCCCTCTCAACCCTTCCTATTCATATACTTTTCAAATATTGTAATTGTACATGCACCACTCTTTGCATGAAAAGTTGCCCCTTAATTCCCTTTTAAATTTTCCCCCTCACCCTAAACCTCTACTTCTAGGCTCCCCCACCCAGCAAAAAGACATTGTCTATCCATGTCCCTCATGATTTTATAAACCTCTATAAGGTGACATCTCAGCCTCCAATGCTCCAGAGAAAACAACCCCAGCCTATTTAGCCTACCCATATAGCTTAAACCCTCCAAACCTGGCAACATCCTCGTAAGTCTTTTCTGAACCGTTCCAAGTTTCACAACATCCTTCCAATAGGAGGGAGACCAGAATTGCACACAATATTCCAACTGTGGCCTAAACAATGTCCTCTGTAACCGCATGACCTCCCAACTCTGATACTCAATGGTCTGACCAATAAAGACAAGCATACCAAATGTCTTCTTCACTATCCTATCTACCTGCGACTCCCCTTTCAAGGAGCTATGAACCCACACTCCAAGGTTTGTTCAGCAACACTCTCCAGGACTTTACCATTAAGTGTATAAGTCCTGCCCTGATTTGCCTTTTCAAAATGCAGCACCTCGCCTTTATCTAAATTAAATTCCATTTGCCACTCCTCAGCCCACTGGCCCATCTGATCAAGATCCCATTGTACTCGGAGCTAACCTTCTTCACTTTCCACTACACCTCCAATTTTGGTGTCATCTGCTTTGTGGGATTGTTTAGTTCATCAAGGTATTGTTTTAGAAAGGCAAGGTATCCTGTGGATATGGTCCCAGGATACCTTTTGGAGGAACAAGGTGCCCTTTAGGTAAGGTTTTTAGGTAACCTTTAAGATTGTTAAAGTTAGTCATGAATATATCTAAAAAGTGCATAATTTCATAACGAGTGTAATCGCTTATTGGCATCTTCAAGAGAAGCTATCAAAAATGCCAAAGGGACCCGTCAAGAGGAATTGACAAGAGAACTGTCTAAAATATCAAAAGGATGTGTCAAAAATGTCAAATGATTTATCGAGAGGAATCGTCAAGAAGGAACTATCAAAAACAGCAATCAAAGTGCAAAAAGAAATTCTCAAAAAAACTTGTCAAAGGGCATTTAAAACTCCTGCCCTTAAAATCTTTGAAAAAATTGTCTGGAATAATTTTTGCTTTAAGTGCCAGTCTTTTTACTCTGTCTGTTGATATGGGCCTGACGGTAATCATCGCTAAATTAGTGCTGCATGACAAATTTCAAAAATTCCTTTATGATAATAGGATGCCTGTCATTCACATTTTCATTGACAACTACTGGTGATTAGACACTGTTTGAAATGGGACAATAAACTCCAATAGCTTTCGAAATGAATACTGTATTATAAGGCATTATATTGTAATAGGAATACAAATACAGTGAATGTTCGTTTTTTTTACAAATGAGAATGTTTTGTTTTAGGATTCTGCAATAGTCACTCAGATCATTTTATTTTTTCCACCCAGCATGGGTCCTGAGGCATTCGGAGTATTGGAAGACCATACCTCAGGAGAATATATTGGCTTTGGAAGGAGTACAACATAAGTTCACAAAAATGATACCTGGACTTAAGGGGTTAAATAATGAGGAGACTTCAATAAATTAATCTTGTTTTCTCAAGAAATTAGAAGTTTAAGAGGTAATCTGGGCAAAGTCTTCAAGATATTAACAGGAAAAGATAGCATAGATAAAGGTAAACTATTTCCACTGACTGAGGATTCTTGAACTAGGAAGCAGTCTGAGAATTAGAGCCAGGTCATTCAAGAGAGATGATAGGAAGCATTTTTACATGCAAAGGGTGGTAGATGCTCAGAACTCTCTTCCACAGTTTATGCAGGATCAGTTGAGAATTTTATTTCTAAGATAGATGCCCAAAATGGAAACTGGGTGAATTGGTGTAAGGGTGTAATGTAATGACCAGGGCACATGGATTGACATGAGCAAATGTTAAAATGGCATAAGGGCTATAAGGAACCAAGGGTACAGAAACATAAATTGACCTGGAGGCTATGTGATCATGGTTATAGGTATTGAGGCTTGGTCTGGTATAGAGTGCATGAAGAAACTTGGGTGGTGGGTACAGGGGGATGAACTGGCAAGGATGAGGCAGAGTAAGTGTTTCGAGGGGGGTGCAGGTGAAGAGGTATGAGGGCTGCAGGGATGTTTTTATCTTTTATTTATGTCTTATTCTTTGTGATTTTGGACACAGTGCCAGAGTCCCAAGGCAGACCTTCTGTCCATTTGACCACTGCATCTGGCATCCTCCTCACTGGTTATGGGGCTACCTATCCCAACTCCCAGGGAACCCTACCACAATGGAATGAGAATTCCAGCTTCTGGATCAGGATTGTGGTAACAGGAAATGTTTTAATTCTGGAGTCACAATCCAAAATTCAGCTGTTGATGTCTTTTCAAGGTGTAAAAATAGTAAAAAGCTAAAAAGAAGATTAGAGTTCAGAAACAGTATCTATGAGGAAGGGAGAGGAAATGACTGAGATATTAAATTAGTACTTCGCATCTCTCTGTACCAAGGAAGAAGATATTAGCAAAGTCATAGTGTCAGTGGAGGTAGGTGAGATAGTTGTTGTATTGCCATAGTCTTACTAGACCATAGGGACTGCTCTCTCATTAGAGAGAGAAGCGACTGGTGGTGATTTAACCTGAGGGTCACCAGACCTCCAGCAAAGGAAGATGTTGAGAAGGAAAGTCCTTCATGGTAATCTCAAACCAATGATGCAAACCAACAATCCCGCCAACTGAGCTAAACCGATTGATGAGATAGTGGATGAGCTAAAAACTGACAAAGAGGAAGTGTTAGCAAGGCTAGCTGAACTTAAGGCTGAAATGTTTCCAAGATTGATGGAATGCATGAACGATTCTGAGGGAAGTGAGGAACATTGTGGAGATACTATTCATCATCATTCAATCCTCCTTGAGTATGGGGTTGGTGCCAGAGAACAGGAGAATTACAAACAAGAACACATTTTTTGTAAAAGGTATGAAAATAAATCTACCTCCTATAGGCTCAGTTTAACTTTGATGCTGGAGAGCTTTTGTTTGGAAAGGTTTAGGTTTATTGTCACATGTACCCACATACAGGAGTACAGTGAAAAGTGTATAATGTCGCCACACTCAGCATCATCTCATGTATAAAGTACCTAGTTAGCATAAATTAGGAAAATAAAGAAATAAAGTTAAAATTAGTTTGGAAGATAGACCAAAATAAAAATAAAAGTTGCTTGGACAGCGTAAATTATATCAGGAAAACCAACACAAAGTTATTAAGGGCCAACTGTTTCACTAACATTATGATATTTTTTTAAGAGTAGCAGAGTTGGAAAATGAGGGGGCAAATACACATGTAAATGCTACATAGGAATTAGGAGCAGGTTTACTTGTTTGATATACTGCCACGTAATAAGCTTGTTAGCAAAGTTGAGGCCTCTGGGATACAATGGATAAAAATGACATGCATATGAAGTTAAGTAAATGATAGGAAACTGAGAAAAGTGATAAATGGCCCTTTTTTGGCTTCCTCAGTGGTCAACAGCACAATGATTGCAGTGCTTGATCTATTTTAATGACCTGGACTTGGATTTCAAAATTTGCAAGTGACACAGAGTTTGGAAGTTATATGAACTGAAGGGGTAGAATGAGGGATTTCAAGAGAACTTTGTCAGGTTGGTAGAAAAGGTGAACATGTCACAGATAAATAATGCAGAGTGGCACGTTTTGGAAGGAAGCAATGGGCAAGCCAAACAAAAGCATGGAAATTATGACAAAATACTGGTTTGGTCTCAACAGGAGTATTTCTGCCAAAATACTTTTGGGAAGATATCAGAACTTTCGAGATGGTACAGGAAAGATTTATGAGATTGTTTCCAAGGTTGAGAGAGTTCAGCTATGAAGACAGATAAGACAAACTGGGACTGTACTCTTTTAGAAGAGATGGTTGAGAGGAGATTGATGGAGCTGTTCAAATATCATGAGGAAGCAGAATTGAGTAGGTACAGAGAAACAGTTTCCATTGGCAGAAACATTGAGAACTAAATCAAGGGTGATGTGAGAATGCATTTTCTTTTAACGCAGTGAGAGGTTAGGATCTCAAATGTCCTGCCAGAGATTATCGTGGAGGTGGATATGAAAGTGGTTTTCCAAAGAGAATTGGATTGGCACCTAAAGATTAAAATAAAACAAGTAGGTGAGGAGTAATGAGACTCACTGAATTGCCCTTGCAGACAGCCAGTATGGACACTACAGGCCAAATGGCCGCCTTCTGTGCAGTAATCATTATATGATTCTGTATTGACTGCCATAAACTTGCTTTTTGATTAAATTTAGAATGAAAGAAATAGTCAGAACTAGATAGCATTTCTGAAATTAATTTTGATAGCTGCCCTGTCAGCCATCTTTTGTATGCACTTCAGAATCAGGACATCACTTCTGTGTTCTGAATGGCAAATGAGTTGAATGCACAATAAAAGCAGCATTATCAGGATTTCATAGTGGGAGTCTAATAAAAAGCTTGATGCATCAGTCGTGTATCGGCGTATGTGCAAGACTAGATTAAGTACCTTTAGAATGGTTAGTCATTGTTATAAACTGTAGCATGAAAAGTTCAATCAATACTTAAATTAGAAAGGGTATAACAGCAGTTTTGCAGACAAATATGCCTCTGATGAATCCTGTGATTACAAAACTCAGCACTATTATAAGCAGTTGGGCAAAGGAGAGGATGCTGGAGATTAAAAGAAAAGCAGGTCTCTTCAGTTTTGTATTAAAATTTCTCTCCAAAGAACGAGTGGTCAATTGTCTTGTTTTGGGGGAATTTACTAAGCAGGACTGACATGTAAAAGTTTCTAAGCAAGAAACTTGGAATGGATGCAGTTTTGTACTTTTTAAAAAATAATAGCCTCATTTGTGGATACTAAACCGATATTATTGAGTTACTCATTTGTGAATACTATACCGATATTATTTAGTTGCTCAGTTGTCCAGAACAAACCCAAAGTGAATTCTGTGATGTTGACAAATTTGGAAATCTTGTGTAACTACTTTTGTAGCTTGAAAGTGACTTTTGAATCACGTTTCTTATACTTTGCTTACAATGATGTCTGCTTGATTCTAACTGACTCTTGACGGGAACAGACCATTGGAAGGATTTCACTCCCACCAGAGCCAGGTATCTCATAGTGTCTCAACTCTTCAAAGGCCACAAATCTAGTCCTGAGATAAATCCATCACGGCATTAGTAGCAGGGTTTCTTCCTATTAGATCTCATATTTTCTAATGCGAGTGCAGTGGCAGATTCAGGTGCAACTTTATTTTGATGACCTTCTTTACTTCTTACCTTCAGATTTTCTTCGCAGTAAGAGACACAAAAATTTCAGATTGTATACAATTAAAATGTAGACTGCACAGCCCACTCCCCAATACTATTGGTCAATGGTGCTTATCCCTCTATGATTGGTTCTCTGGTATAGTGTCTAAAGAGATGGATAGGCTGCTAGTCCATCCACAGTCACAATGTTTTCACAGACTTTAATGATAAGGGGTCTTCTTCTATTTCCTGAAACTGTTTTGAATCTTTTGTTTAGGTGATCTTTTGTATATATGTGGATCTGTAACTACCTCAGAATCTACATTTATGATTATCTGAATGTTCTGAACTAAAACCTACTCTCAATAGTGTAACAGATTGATTAATTCGAGAAAAACAACAACTTAGTGCATCCAAGTAAGCAATTGCAGCTGCACATTCTATCCCATCCGTAACCTTGATTCTTACAGAGCTGCTATTGTCCTACTTGCTGAGGTTACATTAGGCAAATGTTTTCCCACACACTGTAACTACTGTCAGCCATGTTCTGCAGAGCTTGTCAGGTGCACTTGTCAGCCATTTTGTGCTGCTCAGTCATAGAGAATCACAAAGCACGCAAGCATATAGTTACACAAATGTGATAGCTTTCTACACAAGAATGATCACCTCATGGGTTGCTTATCTTTCAGGAATCTAACCCATGGAGCTGTGGCTGCCACAATATTTGGCAACAACATTTGATTAACAAAACCAAACAATATAAAATAAGAATTACTACAATGAATTACATTTCACCAGGGAAGCTCTCAAGGATCCCAACCAGCCTGTTGCCTAACTCCACAGAGTGGAAGATGGGAGTTGTTTTAGTTTATTCATTTCTTTCCTAATGTGTGCTGCAAGGTCAGTGATTCCCTCAGAGTTGTCATGGATGTAGGTGCAGCACTCTGCTCTGATCAGAGCGGAAAGTGCCTCCTTTCTCTGCTAATATCGAATCAAGGACCATCCTGTTCTGCAAAGCTGTTTTCCAGATGGCCACCATTTCAGCGCTTAATCCTGTCTAAAGATTGGGAAGTATCATTTACTACCTATTCTAAGATTGCTGCCATGTTAGTGGATTCCCTTGCCAGATTGGCTGTTCCATACCTGGGAAGTAGGATGTCATGGAACCTTTCTGATTCTGTGTTAGCTCTGTGTTGCCCATGGTGTATTTCAGATATGGAGAATGTATGATGGATGAAGGGGATGATGTAACTCAAGTAGCATGATCCAGTCCATGATGAAGGTAATCAGGCATAGGTCTGGTGTCTGCACACAAAGTAAGTGTCGTTGTAAGGAGTAACCTTAGTTATAATCTCGGGATATCATTTTTGCTGGAAAGTACCTTTGCTGGTGAGGTTTTGGAATGTCAGGAGGATGGAATTAGCGCCGTGGGTTACATTCCAATTTTGGGAGAATTTATTGTATCCCATCTCCTGCCCTCCATCTGGGTTATAATAGACATGTCCCTCCTGCTGGTTTCCCCATTCCAGAGGTGTTAGCAAGGGTCACGAATAGGGATTGTTGTGAATTGTTGTAATTAGGCTGATACAATCTGGCTGCCTTTCAGAGGTAGTAACCTGCTGACTCCCATGGGACTCAGCCAATACATCCCAATCCCTGCTGAGGATTGCTGTGCAAGTTATGCTGGATCCTCTAAGGAGATGTTCTGGTGAGTTACTCATTATGCTATTTCAGATCCATTAAAAGGAATGGATCTTAAGGGGAATCCCTCTTTTGAGTGAGTGGGAACGTGGGAACGTACCCAGCAATTGGAAATATGAGCTCATTTGGTATAGGTGGGGGACAGGTACAAAAAGATATTTGCATGCAATTGCTTTTTCCTTCATTTCCCTTCTGGTGCAGTGGGTTGGCACATTACCAGTAGGCAAGCACTCAAAATACACCCAGTTACTAACACATCAATTTCCCTATCTTGACCTAAATGTAATAGTTCTTACTACTTTAACTGTTTGTGGTTCTTTTTATGTGTGATGCATGGATCCACATTTTCTTTCCTGGGACTTTTATTGTCACTGGAGTGGTTGGCAGCATTTGGTAGGGTCCTTCCCGCTTGGCTCTTAACTGTTTTTAATGGATTTTCTTTACATAGGCCCATGTTCCAGGGACGATATCGTGTCTTCCCTTTGGGAAGGTTACTCCAAGCGGCTGATACCTGTTGGGAAGCAGACCTCACAGCATTGGTTAGGTCTTCACAATACTTCAACAATGCATCACTCATTGAGTAGCAATCGTCTTTCTGTAGAGAAGTTGTTCTTGGCAGTGAGAAAGGCCTTCCCGTGATGATTTCAAAAGGGCTTAGTCCTGTTGTTCAATTGGGGTCACTCAGATGCTGCATTGTACGATTGACAGGGCATGTAGCCAGGGCACTCCCTCTTGGTGGTGCTTAGTGAGCCTTTGATTTATTGTTTGGTTGATTTGTTCCACCTGCTCTGAAGACTCAGGGTGATGAGGGCAGTGAAATTCTGATGTAATGTTTTGCACTTTCCTGGCAGACAGCATCTATGAAATGTGTCCTTTGGTCAGAGTCTGTGCTGGTCAGGACTCCCCACCGAGGAATGTAATCCTTACTCAAAACTTTAGCTGTATGATTGGCTGTGACTCGTCAGATTGGAGAGGCTTCTATCTAGCTGGAGAATTTGTCAACGATAACTAGGACTTCAGTATAGCCTGGACATGGGGGGAGGGGTATGCAATCAACTTGTACATGTTGGAATGGTCCTGCTGGGGCGGAAGGCTCTGATGAGTTGAGGATGCCTCATCTATCTCTGTGTTGCGACATTGAAAATCTGAAAACAGGTTCAGAAGTTTGAAGTCACCGGTGAAAACCTTGAGTATCTGAAAACAAACGTGTCCCTCCATTCCACTTCAAGCAGAATGGGTTAATTACTAAAATGAGAATTACTGCTGGCTTAAAAAGCAGGGTGAAAATTTCATCTCTGCTCCTCCTGTAAGGAAATAAGCGTGTTATAATTAACAAAGGAAAAGCCCACCTCCTTTGTTAGATTCTTTTTTTAAAAGAATCCTTGCTCAAAGAGAATTGTATTTCCAAACTTCCAATTTTACACCCAACTACATTTATAATAAGCAAATCTTATCATCCCGAATTAAAGATTCACTCATGTGTTAAAACAGTATTTACAAGTTCACTCTGGCCAGAAAATGAATTTCCAAACATGATGATTTCTGAAATTAAAACTTACCCAAGACTCTTTCATCAGTCCAAACACGACACGGAGCCAATTCCAAAAGGTAAATTTTTACCAAGCTTTACGAACCAAATTTTTAAATCACATTTCATCACAGATCTTTGCCCAACACAACTATTGATAGTTACTTAAAAGGACAATACATTAACCATACATGTTCCAAACTGATACAGGTACATACTACTCTTCTAAATCACCATAGATTCCCAAAATGCAGACAAAACTCAAAGCATTCCCAGATCTTGAGCTGTAGAGAATGAAAATACAAATGTTATACAAGGCATCATTTAACAACCAATGAACAAAGGTGCATTCAAACCAGACCACAAAGAGTGAGAACTTATTTCACTGAACACAGTTTACAGAAAGCTGGTCTCTCTCTCTCTCTCTGTGTCTCTGTCTCTCTCTCTCTCTCTCTTTCGCTCACTTTTGAAGATTTTCTAACTTTCTTCCCACCTCAGATTTTAGCTTTTTGTTTATTCCCTCCTTGTAAAGACAATGAAACACTTACATTTCAGAACAATTAAGTTTAAGGAATTTAATTCCATAAATCTTGCTGAGATACAGAAGTTGTCTGCCATTTTGTGCTGCTTAGTCATGGACAGCCTTAACAGTTCCTTTCTTGATAGCTGTAAGTTGTTAATGTTTCTAAACTACACAATAAGATGCTGAGAACATAGTTCAGGAGAAAGGTACATTCTGAAGAAGGGTCACTAGACTGAAAACGAAGTCCATTTTCTCTCATAGATGTTGCTAGAGCTGCTGCAATTTCTGTTTTTGTTTGTTTCAGATCTCCAGCATTCATTTTCTTTGTTTGATTTGTCCTGTTGTTTGTTCTGCTTCTGTCTGAACACAGATGCAGCCAGATCTGCTGAATATTTCCAACAATTTCTGTTTTCACTATAATTGAGCTCAGGTCATATAAAACTTCATCTTGATCCTAAAAGTCAGCTTGCTGTTATTCCATGCACATTTTGCGAGCTGGTCAAGGGTAGTAGCTGCTTTCCCTATGCATGTATCATATTTTTCTTCAAAGTTCAGATTGTGTGTTACTATGGAACCCACATGGCAGAATTTTCTATTCACTGAAATATTTTTGCACGTACACAGAACTTAACTATTACCAAGCAGAAAATATTACAATGATTATTTCTGTTCATTCAGAACTAGTTAAATCAGTAACTAACCATATCTAAGTTTGATTTCAATAGGCAAAACAAAATTGTGGTTATTATGCTGTATCAATAATTATCTTTGGCAATGTATTTGATAAGTAAAGTGTTCATTCAGGGATCCAGTGCACAATAAGGACCAAATGGTCCCCTTCTGCACTGTAATAATTTTATGATTCTATGATTCTCAGAAGGAGGTATTTTTTAAAGAATATTTGTACATAGAATAAATAAACAGCAATATTCCTAATTGTGGTCCACAAAGACTTTAGAGCTGAGGTAAATGGCTATTTGTTTTTCACGTACCACTTTGTGCCTTTCTTTATAAGTAAGACTTGTTTATTTTGTTTGCAATGACAGATGTGGTTGGACTGTTGAGTCATGATGGTAATTTAATCTCATCTGCTGTTTCAGAAAGCCTTAATTCTGTCATCAACTAGGATAAAGCAAAAGCTACACTGGTATCTTTATGTTTACGTTGCCCATTCTTCTGGTCATCAGTTATCCAAGTGAATCTATTCACATCATCCCCATGAAAAGAGCACTATTTCTCTTCCTTTTCTGATTGAACACAAATCTGTGAACCTTTAAATGTGTTAACAGTCCTTACTGTTCCTTTGAAATAAGTTTTGCTATCCACACCAAAGACTTTCTGCACCTTTTTTACATTAATTAACCTAAGCTTTGGGAACAGGCAATAACAGACATTTAGAATCACAGAATGAAATAGAAGGTGATCATTCAGCCATCATGCTTGTGTCACTATTTGAAAGCACTATCCAAAAAGTCCCACTCCCCTGATCTTATGACACAGGCCTACAAAATCACATAAGATCCCTTTCCCTTCCAGATAGGAATTTGGAAATTAATTTTGGTCTGAATTAAGATGATTCTTAACAGAATGCTGAAGACTATAATTAGTGAATTGAACATCTTTGCTTCAGTATTGTTTAGTGTACTGGATTACTGCACTGACTTCAAAGGATCAAATGATTAGTTGGCTTTCAGCCGCTGAAGTAATAGATAATACAAATAATTTACTGCCAACCTTTGATTTCCAGATATTATCTCTTCATTGAATTGAAAAAAAATCTTAGATTTGTACATAGAGAGTTATTTAAATGTGAAAGCACTGCTGTTTGGAAAAACTAACAGCAAGAATACAGACAAATAATAAGTTGAATAACCAGTTAATATGTTTTAAAGGATAATATTGAAGAAGGAAGATTGATTTGAAATGCCTGTTCCTCTTTGCAGTAATTTATTCCTTTTCAAAACTTGTTATAAAAAGTTTGTTATTTACCAGAACAGACATAGTTTTGTGTTAATTTTGTCTAAAGGTTAATAGCTCTAGCAAAGCAGCATTCTCCTCATACTATGTTAGCCCTGATGACATGTTCAAAGCCTGAAGAGTGACTAAGAGGTGAGTGAGATACAGCAACATTAACAGTTCACATTTATAAAATATCTTTGACTCAAAAAAAAATAGACTGCAACCCAGAAAGGAGTGAGAAAAGCCCTCACCAAGTTCTGAGAAGGTACACACAATAGTGGCACAAAAACTGCATGCTTGCGAAGAGTTGAACACTGCAGAAAATTGCAAATATGGAGTTGGGTGAGAACATGGAGATAAGGAAATGTACTCATTGATGAGGGGAACACAATGCAGGTAAATAAGGAAGAATTAGGAAACATTGATGGCACAATACTAGGTTTCAGCAGTGAAGGAACTGACGTAGGGGAATAGAGCTAAACTGACATAAATCCCAGCAAAGGAATTATATCCTGACTTGAAAATAAAACAAAGTAATAACATGCCAAAATCTATTGAAAAAATGTTCCAAGTACATCTGAAATTTGACCTTTAACTTATGCATCAGGCATGATTTGGGAATCTGGTGCTGAGGTTGAATTATGCAGAAGGAGAATGATTTTCTGTCAGATTCTTCAGACAAAGATGTTAGTGGTATTGATTCAATACAAGCTTGAAGAATCAAAATGTTTTGCAGAACAGGCAGACACAAAAACAATGAAGATATTGAAATAATACAAAAAGCAGGAAGGCATTTTAATTTGATACTATTATTAGAAAAGTGAATCATAAGTGTTTTCTCTTTTTGTAATATATAGAAGTCAGTTGCAAAAGCATAAAAAAGTGTTATTTATAATATCACGAACAAATAGGTCTCACGAGAAAGTTTATTTTCCATCCATTTTTCCAACTCCTCCTACCCACTTCCCCTAAAGCCACTGACTCACATGGAGGTATAATTTCAATGACTTTGGCAATTATTCGACGACTCAGTCAAATGACATTCTTTTCTGTATGAGTTTTGACGATAAGCATTGGCAATATTGGAAAGCAGTGCAGAGAAGCCTGACCTTCACTTCATCCAACCTCCACATAGAATTACTTTCCAACAGGAGTCATTGAACAGCAATTAGGAGGGTGTGTCCTGGTGAAATGTTCTATCCATTGGCCCTTTTTATTTCTATATTTTTCTAATTTATTCCTACAATCTACAATGCTGGAATTTTTATTTCTTTATTTTTCTAATATTTTTTCTAAGAATTCAGACTGAAAAATCTGTACCGAGGCAACTTGTACCTAAGGGGACAGTCCATATCACAGCAGAGGAGAGGTTGGATGTATTAGAATGTATGAAGGTCGAAAAATGTCCTGGTCCACCAGATATATCCAAAAACACTGCAAGAGACGAGAGAAGAAATTGTAGAGGCACTGGCTGATATTTTTGTATCACCATTAGGCACGGGTGATGTCCTGGAAAACCGGAGGGTAGCAAATGTTGTGCCATTATGGAAGAAGAGCTGCAAAGAAAAACATGGGAACAATAGACTAATAGGGAAGTTACTTGACACGATTCTGAGAGATAAAATGTACATGCATTTGGAAAGACAGGATTTGATTAGGAGTAGTCAACATGGCTTTGTGTGTGGGAGATCAAGCCTCATAAATTTGTTAGAGTTCTTTAGTGAAGTCCCCAGGAAGGTTGACGAGGGCAGGATGGGAGACGTAATCTATATAAATTTCAGTAAGGCCTTTGATAAGGTTCCACATGGTAGGCTGTTCTGGAAGGTTAGATCAGAGTTGGGAGTGTGTTGCTGAGAAAGCACAGCAGGTCAGGCAGCATCGAAGGAGCAG
Source organism: Chiloscyllium plagiosum (assembly GCF_004010195.1). Taxonomy (NCBI): domain Eukaryota; kingdom Metazoa; phylum Chordata; class Chondrichthyes; order Orectolobiformes; family Hemiscylliidae; genus Chiloscyllium; species Chiloscyllium plagiosum. The sequence goes on along the minus strand of NC_057711.1, from coordinate 58,261,761 downwards.
GAGAATCAACGTTTCAGGCATAAGCCCTTCATCAGGAATGAGACTTGTGGACCGGGGGCTGAGAGATAAACGGGAGGGTGTGTGTGGCTGGGTGGGAGGTAGCTGAGAAAGCGATAGTGGATGAAGGTGAGGGAGAAAGTGATAGATCAGAGGGGGGAGTGATGGACAGGTCAGGAGGGCAGTGTTGAGTTGGAGGCTAGAAACTGGGATAATGTGGGGAGGGGAAATGACAAAGCTGTTGAAATCCACATTCATCCTGTGTGGTTGCAGGGTCGAAGGTGGAATATGAGGCGTTCTTCCTCCAGGTGTCGGGTGGTAACGGTTTGGCAGTGGAGGAGGCCCAAGACCTGCATGTCTTTGACGGAGTGGGAGGGGAAGTTGAAGTGTTCAGCCATGGGGCAGTGAGGTTGGTTGGTGTGGATGTCCCAGAGATGTTCTCTGAAATGATCTGCAAGAAGGTATCCTGTATCCCCGATGTGGAGGAGACCACATCAGGTGCAACAGACGCAGTAGATGACATTGGGAGAGGTACAGGTAAATTTCTGACAGATGTGGAAGGATCCCTTGGGGCCTTGGACGCAGGTGAGGGGAGTGGTGTGGGCACAGGTTTTGCACTTCCTGCGGTGGCAGGGAAAAATGCCTGGAGTCAGGTGTGGGTTGGTGAGGGACATGAACCTGCCGAGGGAGTCGTGGAGGGAATGGTCTCTCTGGAACACTGATAGGGGTGGGGAGGGAAATATACTTTTTGTGGTGTGGTCCGTTTGGAGGTGGCAGATGTGGTGGAGGATGATGCGATATATGCGGAGATTGGTGGGGTGAATGGTGAGGAGTGGGGGTCTCTGTCTTTGTTGTATTGGGGGAATGGGGTTCAAGGGCAGTGGCACGTGAAGTAGAGGAGATGCACTGAAGGGCACCGTCAACCACGTGGGAAGGGAATTTGTGATTGCGGAAGAAGGAGGCCATCTGGAATTTTCTGAGGTGGAATTGGTCATCCTGGGAACAGATGTGGCGGAGGTGGAGGAATTGGGAATAAGGGATGTAATTTTTACAGGAGGTAGGATTGGAGGAGATGTAGTCTAGGTTTCTGTGGTAGTCAGTGAGCTTGTAATAGATGTCTGTGGTTAGTTGGTTGCCAGAGATGGTGATGGAGAGGTCGAAGGAAGGTGAAGGAGGTGTCCAAGATGGTCCAGATGAATTTGAGGTTGGGGTGGAAGGTGTTGGTAAAGTTGATGAACTGTTCAACACCCACCCTTCCCTCCCCCCCATGGGTGCATGAGGTGGCACTGATACAGTAATTGATGTAGCGGAGAAACAGGTGTGGGGTGGTGCTGGTGTAGATCATATGGAATTCAGGGGGACCTGGCAAATTGGATACAAAATTGGCGTGATGGTAGGAAGCAGAGGGTAATAGTGGAAGGATGCTTGTCAGACTGGAGGCTTGTGACTAGTAGAGTGCCTCAGACATCGGTGCTAGGCTCATTACTGTTTGTTACCTTTATCAATAATGTGGATGAGAATGCACAAGTCTTGATTAGTAAATTTGCAGATGACACTAAAATAGGCTGTATTGTGGAAAGTGAGGAACGTTATCATAAATTGCAGCAGGACCTTGATCTGCTGGGGAAGTGGGCCGAGAAATGGCAAATGGAGTTTAATATAGATAAGTGTGAAGTCTTGTATTTTGGGAAGTCAAATCAAGGTAGAAACTTCATGGTGAATAGTAGGGCCTTAAGGAGTGGAGTGGAATTCAGGTTCATAGCTCCCTGAAAGTGGAGTCACAGATAGACAGAGCAGTGAAGAAGGCTTTTGGCACACTAACCCTGAACAGTCAGGGCACTGAGCATGGAAGTTTCAAAGTTATGTTGCAGTTGTACAGGATGTTGGTGAGGCCGCACTTGGAGTATTGTGTTCAGTTTTGGTCACCTTGCTATAGGAAGGATGTTATTAAGCTGGAAACAGTGCAGAAGAAATTTACAAGGATGTTGCCAGGATTCAAGAGTCTGAGTTATAAGGAGAGGTTGTACAAGCTTGGACTTTTTCCTTTGGACCAAAGGAGACTGAGGGGGGCTCTTGTAGATGTGTATAAGATCATGAGAAGCATGGATGGGGTGAATGCACTCAGTCGTTTCTCCAGGGTTGGGGGATTGAGGACTAAAGAGCATCAGTTTAAGGTTAGAGGGGAAAGAATAAAAGGGAACATGAAGGGCAACTTTTTTACACTGAGGTTGGTACACATATGGAATGAACTGCCAGTTGAAGTGGTTGAGATGGGCACACTAACAATATTTAAAAGGCATTTGGAAAAATGAATGGATAGGAAAGGTTTAGAAGGATATGGAACAAGTGCAGGGAAATGGGGTCAGTGTAGATGGACGTTTTCATCAGTATGGACCAGTTTGGGCTGAAGGGCCTGTCTCCATGCTGTAGGATTCCCTGACTCTATGACTCCAAAATGATGTCATAAGTGGTGACTTATAAACTTTTTTACTGCACTCATTTGAGTGCACGTGACAATAAAGCTAATTCAACTCAATTCAATGTAATGTCTAAACTGCCACTCAGGCTCAAATCAAATAATTCAACACATCTGATGAAATGAACATGCAACATTGCAAATTGATATGGCTTCCATATACCCTGAGTAATCCATTTCCCCCAATAAAACAGTATGAAGTCTACTAATACATTTTTTAAAAAATAAAATTGTACAGAACAGTTGCTTTACATTCCATAGAAAACTAAAATTGCTAGCAAAGTTATTATTACAGCCATTTACTTTATTTTTCCACAATTTCTTTCCTTCTGCCAGGTCCTTTCCTGTTTGCAACAGTCAGAAACAGAATGTAACTTGACTTTGGCCATTGATATGATATGCTCAGTATCATTGGCATTATTGTTGGTTGCTGAAACTTCAGTAGAAATTTGGTGGAAGTCTTGGGTAGACACATAAAACGTTTAATAATTTTCTGCCAAAATTAGTCAGGTGAACCCTCAAAGAAATTCCCTGTAATGGACTCATACAGATAAAAGGACGCCATTGGTTCATCATATATTCATTGGATGTTTTAAAATACACAATTGATGCTTTTCATACTTGGCCACTAGTCGTTAAATGACAATCAGTGAAGATGCTCCTCTCAGCAAAACTTAGTAGAGTTACTGGGTGGGTCCTTGGAATTCTCTCGCCTCAAAGACTGTGGGTGTTCCTTTGTTGAATTTAAGAGTAGGATAGACAGGGGTTTATTTGTCTCTCAGAAAATCATAGGATAAGGGGAGAAGACACGTAATTGGAGTTTAACCCAAAATAAGCTAAGATCATATTGAATCGTGGAACAATTTCAATAGGCCGTACAGTCTACTTTTACTCCTATTTCTTGCATTTGTTGTTCTCATGATGATGCCCCAATGTATTGTCCTATCCGTGTTCAATTTGACATTGAAATGGCTTTATATTTTCAACAATTCTGAATGGAAGGAATACATTAATTTTGCTTCATAACTAACCTTTGCATGATCTCACAAGCTGACAGTTATCCAGATATTTTCATTGCTTGTCCAAAAAGGCATTCAAAAATAATTGAAGTTTGTTCTTAATGGCTTTCATCTTTATTCTGAGGCAAGCGTTTTTTTGGTAAATTTAGTTTTGCATGGGTGTATATGTGTCACTGCCAAGGCCAAGATTTGTTGCTCATCCTAATTGCCCTTGGATTAATATCTTGCGTGGCTATTTCAGAGCATAGTTAAGAGTCAAACATATTACTCTGGGGCTGGGGTCGCATTGGTCAGACTAAGTAAGAATGGCAGAATCCCTTCCCTGGAGGATGTTAGTTAACCAGACAGGCACTTATGACAGTTAACTATAGTCTTGTGGCTATGATCACTGAAGCTAGCTAGCTTTCAAGTCCAGACTTATTAATTGAATATAATTTCACTAGCTGCCATGGTGAGATTTGAATCCACATCCTTAGAGCATAAACCTAAATCTCTAGAGAGTGAAGATTATGCACCCAGATATTACTGCACCACCATCTGTCCCCAGAGGTACAGGAGGTTCCCCTTATTGCTGGTCCCGAACCTGCTCCCCATCCCAATACCAACTACATAACGAGTACTAAAGTTTTCCTTATGTCCTTCTAACAACCTCTTGCCACTGGCATTGCAGGCCAGCCAAATACAAATTCCCAGCAAGCTTGCGTGGCAGACTGACAGTATCTATACACATGAGGCCTGGTGATGGAAATCTCTCAGATCTCATGCCATGGAGGTTCAATAACTTGCTGCCCAATTTAACTCTTGCCAACCAGACTGACAGCTCTGATTTGAAATTCAGACCTTCAGAATGTAGATACATTGGAGTATCAATTGCATGAAGTATTTGCAATCCAAATGGAAGCATTTGTACCCATTGATTGATAGAAAATGTGATATTGTTTAGATGCCAGGGACATTAATTCAATAAGCAATGGGAAATAGTCATCTCAGACATAATGCTTGTGTTAAGTTCTACAATTTAAAATAAATGATCCATCTCTTCTGCACGTTATAGCCTACAAAAAATAAAAACTGAGCAGTCCTTTCATCTTCAGTTAACCATATTACACAAAGAATTTTGTTGATGCTATCAGGAACATGGCTTGCATTATTTAATGTGACTTCCATTTTGATATTAACCTATTCTAGTGTTTAGAGATTTAGTCAATTGGCTTGAAATCTATGGCATGAAATGTTATGCACTGTGGGATCACCAGACATTTGTTTAGCATTAATTTCCACAATGTCAAGATGACAAACACTCTCTCCAGCTGTTCTCACCAATTTTCACTATTTAAGTGATAAAATATATACGCGCAATCAGTGCAACTTTCAATAGAAATTTATTTGCAATGCCAGAAAACAATATGGTGATTTTTCTTCCATGTACATAAAAGTGCAATTTCAGAGATGTATTCTTTCTGCAGTTTCCTATCTTTCCAGACTATTAAAATCCAATCTTAAAAAGAACACAAAGAAATTTTTTTTTTGCTGTTTTACTTGAGCATTGGAATGAACAAGGAATTTGCTGCCAATTAACATAACAACAGCGACAACTATTTCACAGGCCCCCAAACCCTTGCCAAGTTATTTAGCTTGGAACATTTGAATTCTGATTTTTGAATTTAAGTCAATTTAATTTGCACAAAAAGATATCTGTTTTGGCTTGTTTGAATTTCATGAGTGTGGTTCATTCTGTCTCACTGTGAGTTCAGGCTGTTGAGGGTTATTTGAGACTGTCCAATCTCTCAAACGTATGCTTTTACTTACAACCAAACATATGTATCCATCAGACTTTCACAAGAGGTTGAGCTTCTGCCTTCTTCCAGGCCACATAACCCCTCAAGTGACTGTGACATTTATTGTAACATCATTACCATGTATACTTCAGATGGGTACCCATTACTCTACATTAATATCTTCAGCTTTATTTGTAATTAATTGGAAATCATACGTAAATAAGTGAATATTTCACTCATTTACACAGACATAAATAAGTGAAATATTGATTTAAAACGCATTTATACATTTTTGCAAGATATTGCGGCATTGGCAAACAATATAAATCATAGGTGGGAATTGTAAATTTGAAGCCATCCATTTAAAATGATGGCAAAAAAATTAAGCAAAATCTTGATTAAACTTCTGGTTTAGTTATCTTCAGGATATTGCTAAGAGGAATCAGCCAGTAACTGATTTCAGAGTATTTCCCTTCATAAGAATTACACTTTAAAAAACCATGATACCACCTTTCCAGTAGAAGGTGATTTGTCCATTACATTATCTTTCATCTTGGCCTTGTAAAATAATTAAGGTAGCTATTGTTCTGGATATTTGAGTCATATCCATGTTGTTTGACAGTATTCTTTTTTTTGATTTTGACATGCAAGAGAAGTTTTTTTCGTAACTGAAACCTGTGAAATTTAACTTCTGCTGAGAAAATGGCAAGAGGTAACTAGGGATTGAGAAAATAGACAGCAGGGTAAGCAACAAGTTTGGAGACCCATCCACATCTTAACATTACTTTGCATCTCATTTTATCTCATCATCAAGTAAGACTGAACATGCTGGGACTCCTTTCCCTAGAAAAGTGAACGTTGAAGGATGACTGAAGAGAGGCCTTTGAAAAGATGATAGGATTGATAGGTTCAAAGTTGATGAAATGGTTCAATACAAATACCCAAAATAAGTGGATTAAAATTGGTTCAGATGTAAAAAATTTTAAAGTTTGAAATGTGACCTAAAACCCCCTCAAACACACCTATTTTTGAGTTGGGACAAGAGGCTGGAAGCCAATCTGTTCCTGAGAGGCAGGTAGCAATTTAAACATGTTATTGTGCCTGTTTCTTCAACTTAGTAATGACTGGCCTGGTTTTCCAGGTCCTGATCAGGAGCCATTGGCACTGAAGGGAACCAAATACAACTCTAGAGAGAGTATAAGCACCTTTATAGCATAGGTCAGTGTCAGGAGGAGTGGGAGAGCACTTCTCCCACCATCCCAGTTCCCAGGCACCCTCTGCATAGTCCCATCCCAAAACAAATACCTGGGGCTTCAGGAATTGAGCCCTTCCACCACACCCACTCATTCTCATACACACATAGGTGGGGTGCTCCGGGATCAGAGATCCAGGTTAGGCTCTATCCTCTTGGGATTCAAATCAATGCCTGATATTGGGGTTTGGCTGTGCCTCACCACAACATCAAATCTCACACCTTCCATCCCCACTTCTTGCCTACCCCATCCCAACACCTGCAATATGAGTCAAGGGTCACACTCTCCCCTGTGGTGAGATATGCCACCCTCTAGACCATGAATTGAACTTGCCAGCTCTAGAGTCCTCCTGCATGACTGAAAGCCAAACTTGTCAATCAAACTGAATTCCTAGTCCTGAACTTTGTGCAAAAGACACATGTACCATGGAGTTAGAACACATATTCACTAACAAAAGTCAAAAGGAATTCAAAATAAAAAATTTGACCCAGCGTCTGATTAAAAGGTACAACTTGCTACTAAATGGGCTAATTGAGGCAAATAGTAGATATACATTTTAGGGGAAACTAGGAAAGTTCTTGAGGTGGAAAGGAATAGCAAGATGTGCTAATAGAGTTAGATGTACTGGAAAATGATTGAGGGGAATGTAAATACAGGCATTGCCCAGTTATACTGAATAGCCTGTTTCTGTGTGTAAATTCTGTCTGACTGTCTCTCTCTCTCTCTCTATAATATATGTGTGTCTTTTGCGCAAAGTTCAAGACGAGGAATTCAATTCGATGTTGGCACAACATATAATATCATATCATGCAAATCTTTGTTTTGAAAGGTGTCTGATAATTAATGTTATAATTAAAATATATTATTCATTCCTCTAGTTCCCAACTGAAAATAGTGTCAAAATCTAAAGGCCAAACTTAACCAAGCATCCTGTATCATGCACTTGTAAGAACGAAACGTTCCTGCCCAGCTGTATGAGGGAGGTAATGGTCTAATGGTATTATCGACGGAATGCTAATCCTGAGTCCCTGGTAAAGTGCTGGGGACTTGGGTTTAAATCTCATCATGGCAGATGGTGGAATTTGAATTCAATAAAAATCTGGAATTATGAGTCTTATAATGATCATTAATCCATTGGCCAATTTTTGGGGAAAAACCCACCTGATGTTCTAGAGTCATAGAGATGTACAGCATGGAAACAGACCCTTCGGTCCAACCCGTCCATGCCGACCAGATATCCCAACCCAATCTAGTCCCACCTACCAACACCTGGCCCATTTCCTTCCAAATCCTTTGGCCTTCCTATTCATATACCCAACCTTTTAAATGATGTAATTGTATGAGCCTCCACCACTTCCTCTGGCAGCTCATTCCATACATGTACCACCCTCTGTGTGAAAAAATTGCCCCTTAGGTGTCTTTTATGTCTTTCCCCTCTCACCCTAAACCTACGCCCTCTAATTCTGGACTCCCCCAACCCAGGGAAAAAGACCTTATCTATTTATCCTATCCATGACCCTCATGATTTTACAAACCTCTATAAGGTCACCCCTCAGCCTCCAAAGCTCCAAGGAAAACAGCCCCAGCCTGTTCAGCCTCTCCTATAGCTCAAATCCTCCAACCCTGGCAACATCCTTGTAAATCTTTTCTGAATCCTTTCAAGTTTCACAACATCCTTCCAATAGGAAAGAGACCAGAATTGTATGCAATATTCCAAAAATGACCTAGCCAAATTGCGTACAGTCCTAACATGACATCCCAACTCCGATACTCAAACTCTGACCAATAAAGGAAAACATACGAAATGCCTTCTTCATTATCCTATCTACCTGCGACTCTACTTTCAAGGAACTATGAACCTGCACTAATGTCCTTTAGGGAAGAAAACTGCCATCCTTACCTGGTCTGGCCTGCATGTGACTCCAGATCCACAGCAATGTTATTGACTCTTAACTGCCATCAGGGTAATTAGGAATGGGCATTAAAAGCTGGCCTAGCCAGCGACACTCTCATCCACCAAATGAAATCAAATTTTAAAAATGTGGTTTTGCAGCTGATTATCTATATTCCAAAAGACATTTGATGTTGTGCTAAGCAGCCACAACAATTTAAGGGCATCAAGGGGTGAGTGAACAACTGATTCAGTGTCATTCTGCCTGCTTCCCTATCTGAGTACATACTCCAGAATAGTCTGAGACGTAAACATAAACTTGGCCATGGGGAGGCAATGAGGGTCTTGACTGTCAGAAGAGCCAGCAACTGCTCAATGTTACATCTTTTCAGGAAAGATTGATACATCTTTGATACATTCAGGAATGTGACAGGACTTTCCCAGCATCAGAGACTTGGTCTCAAAACATATTCACTGAGAGCTGACAACTCTGTCATACTCAGCAGTGCCACTGAGGAGATGATGGAAGCCGCTGGTACAACAATCACCTGAAGCTTCAGACCCAGACACAGGCAAGTGATGGCAGTAAGAGAGTTGCAAAATATGGAGTTGTGGAGGAGACGTTTGGCGATAAGGGCAGTTTGGAGGTGGTTCTTAGTAGCTTCCATGGCTTTGCAATGCTGGATGTCTCAATCAGGCACTGACTCCTTTTGAATGAGGGACCCTTCTTAGAATTGTACCCTCAGATGTACACTTGATTACTTATTGTTCTTGGTGATCATACTGTAACTGCCATATCACTGCCCCTCGCAACAACTGTCCACTTGGAAAAGGTTTATATGTAAACATCAATTGTCCTCTGAAGGATCCACAGGCTTTCCTTTGTCCAACAATCAGGGTGCAGGCAAGCAGATGGTAGGGTTCATAGCAACCCCTTGTGCCTGATTAAATATCCCCAACCCTGTTAACAAATTGCTGTGTGGAAGGAAGGAAGCAATGTCCTGCCATGGTTTTCATCACTAAATCTTCAAAGCAAAAATTGAAAAAACATTGGAGCGCAGAGAGGTAGCATCTGTAAATGATGACTGAATGCTAACATTTAAGGCAGAGCATCTTAAATATAGCACAAATGAACAGTTTATAAGAGTGGAGTAACTGGGTGAATGGAGCAAAACATGTACATAAGAAAATAAAATGCATAAATTGAAAAAAAATGATGAAAAGGAAGTGTGCTAAGAGAAACTAGAGAAATAAAAGATGAATATGAGATGAGGGAATGTGTGAAACTTGAAACAGTCAGCTTAATTTGGAGAATTAAATACAGAAAGCTGGATGCTTTGGAGAGTAAGGGTAGTGGAGGATCCCACACACTCCTCCAGAGATTTACCAGCTGTGAAACTTGATCTTGCCTTTATCCCTGATGGAACAAGCCCTAACACTAAAGCATCGTAACTCTTGTCTTTGAGTCTCACTCACTAACTGCTGACTAAAAACTGACTGCGCAGACAAATATATAAATCTGTCAGAGAAAGTATCTAACCACAAGCTATCCATCACAGAGGACACAGTCAATCAATGGCCATGCTTTCTTCTCAAAAGATTGCAGAAACAGCTGTCAAGTAAATTCACGACTCCCAGTTGCAACCCAACCTTTGATCTGGGACTAGGTGACTTTTGAACTGTCAACTTTGAAGAAGCTCTAGTCTCCTTTGATTGTAATTATCATCAGTCTCTTTACTAACCCATCTTCAATGCCTGATCAGAAATATGAGAACAAGATAGCATTTACTAAGATGCAGATTTTCAGCATTATCTTTCCTCTTAGCACCTATATCAAATGCTGATTCTTTGGCCCAGATCTTCTGTGGAGAGGCAGCCGACGTGGCAACATCATCTGTACGCTGGAACCATACCGAAATCCCGAATCAGTTGACTCCATGGAATTGCCCAAGAAGTTGAAATTTCTGATAGTGAATTACCCAGCATCCGCTCCATAATTCTGATGTAACTATGTAAGGTAGGATTTGTCTGGTTAGCATGCAATATAATACTTTTCACTGTATCTCAGTCCAAGTGACAATAATAAATCAAATCAGGATCTGGAAGCCCTAGGAAGTATTAGAGGAATTAAAACATGTTCAAACTTCTGGCTTATAATCAAACTGAACTCTACCGATCTTACCCCCAACTTATGACTGATTCTTCCTTGGACACCTTAGGAACAGCCAATTCCAACTCAGACCCAGACACAACCCCACCCCAGAGCCAATCTCTGATCATCTGGACAATTCCAGCCTTCCTGCCCACTGGACTTGATCCTCTGTCTGATCCTCCCCCGGACCTGACTTTCCACTCCCCTTCCCCTGATTCACCTCTTTACATTTCTGACACCAACTCTCATCCGCAGACATCATATCGAGCTCCCTGAGGACTTCCCCCTCTAAAATCCTTCAACTCCACAAAGGTCCAACCTTCTCATCCACCCTACACTGGCTCCACAATTTCCTGACCTATCATAAAAACTCCCTCTCTTACCTGACACCATAACCCTGTACCAACCTCCTTGTAGCCAAACCCCACCTCCCAACCAACCACCACCCTACACTCTCATCCAACTATTATTCTGCCATATCACCAATCTGGCAGCCTACATCCTCCATGCTAATCCCTGACCCACTGCACCCACTTTACTCTCTTACCTTCTGTCATAACTGTGAAAATAGATTTAGGATCTTTAAATTCTGTAATGCACCAGGAATCCTCATAAGAAATGGGTATGGTTTAAATGCTGATACATTTCACTGTTGGCTGCACTATGGGCCTACACTGGATGGCTTCAACTGAGCAAACACCTAACCCGAACATTTGCAGGTAGAATTCCTCTGAAGATAAGTGTTTTCTTTTTTGTCCGACTCTATTTGGATGATCTGGACCATTACTCTTGACCATTGACATCTTAGCTCTATTCAATGTAGTTTAAACTTTTCTTTTTGGTGTTTTAAGAAATTCCTCTTTTCCACAATCCACTATGCAGTCTTTCTTCAGCCAGATTTTCTCACTTTATTTTGTAGTTGACTTCATTCTAAATTGCATATATCATCTTTTTTCATATTTACTAGTTTAACAAAATCCTTCTTATTTTCTTCAGAAAGCAAGGGCTGCAAACTTGAGCAGTTCTGATGACATCCTTCCTTCTGATTCTTCTTGTCCTTCATCCCTCCCTGATGTGTCATCTCCTTCTCTCCATCCTTCTCTTTCTGACCGCAAAGGTCAGAAATCCAGATTTGGAATCCAGTTCACCATGTCGCATATCAATGAATTCCAAGTTTTCCATCTGTTGTTTCCATTTCCTAGTGCTTTTGTTTGCCATGATAGCCCCGCCCATACAATTCTCTTTGGCCTGTCTTTAGCCATTATAACTTATTAATAGCCCTCCTTCCAGCCAACTGTCTATTCTCAGATCTCTGCAATGAGAAGTGTTGTCTCAATTTGAATTGTTTCCATTTCTCATTCCTCTTTCTAACTCATTGCCTTCTGAATGTGCAATGCTTTGTTTCATCAATTCAAACTTTAGCATCACTTTTGAGGTGCAGGTGGTCGGTTATCTATTTTGTTGAGACAAAGCTCATTAAATTGCTAATGACTGCTTCTCTTTCCTTCTGCATTATGAGCCCAATACTAAACATTGCACACTAAAACAAAATAAAGGACGGTGGGTGCTGGAGATCTAAAACAAGAATAGAAATTGCTGGAGAAAGTCAGCAGGTCTGGCAGCATCTGGAGAATGATCGCTGGACTCAAAACATTATCTTTGCTTTCTCTCTACAGATATTGCCAGGCCTGCTGAATTTCATTTTTTTTAAACCAAAAGTTATAGCTCTGCAAAGCATCTTCCTTCCTCTGAGCTCATTGTTCAATTCTTTATTGTTCATTTGTACCTCTTTCATGAGATACAGAACAGAACTGTTCTGATGGAATGATTAACCCTCAGAACATTGATGTTATTATGAGCTGATCAAATGTATGAACAGCAGTGTATTAAAAATTTAGTAATTTTAAGCGAGGAGCAAAAGCTAGGATTCACAGATAGTTAAAAATTGCTGGACAATTTGCACCTCTCTACTGCTAGCCTTGTAAGAATGGAATATCAAGCATTTTGAAGAAATTGCTGCATTTGCACTGTTGGAACATTTTAAGCTCATCACAGTCAGTTAAAGCTGCCACTTAAGGATCCTTTAATGGTAAAAAACTTCAATGGCAGCTCAGAAAGTGCACAAATTAAGTCTTACTCCTCTAGTCAATATGCTGTCCCTGTAAGTTTTAAATTTTAAAGTTTTCATTTTATTTCTTATATTTCCTGTCTATGTCTCTCTTTGGGAAATCCACTATAACAAATGAGACAGGCTACATCACAGATTGTTTAACTTAACATCATATACTAAAGGCTATTTGGCCCATTGTATTTGTGCCCATTCTCTGGTAGATATATCCAATTAGTTGCATTGCCCTGGTCTATTCCCATAATACTGTAACATTTTCAATGACATGCATTTATCCAATTCTCTTTTGAATATTACTATTTAATGCTTCCATTAACCTTGCAGGCAATAAATTTAAAATCACAACAATTTGATATGTAAAAAATATTTCCTCACATTATCGCTGTTTATTTTTATCCATCTTAATCTTAAATTTGTGGACTTTGATTTTGATACTTGTGCTATTAGAAATCTTCTCTTTATTTATGCTCAAAACTATTCATAATTTTGAAAAACTCTGTCAAATCTTCTTTTATTCTACTTCGCTTGAAGGTGAACAGCCTCAGCTTCTCTACCTCTCTAAATAACTGAAGCGTCTCATCCGTTCCAATAAGCTTCTTCTGCATCTTCAACAGCTTTCCCAAAATCTGGTGCATAGAACTGAACACAATACTCTAACAGAGGCCTATTCAGTGTTTCATAAATGATTAACATAGCTTCCTTGCTTTTGTAATCTCATGGTCTATTTGTAGAACCTGGAATCTCATATGGCCTCTTGATAATGAATGACATCACCATCACTGAATGCCCCATAATCAACATCCTGAGAGTTACCATTGACCAGAAACAGATCTATCAATATAACCATACTGACTACAATTGCAGGTCAGAGGCTTGGAGTAACTCACTTCCAGATTCCCAATGTTTATCTAGCAAGGCACAGGTGTGATGGCCTGGATGTGTGTAAATCCAACAATACTCAAGAACCTTGCCCATCCAGGACAAAGCAGTCCACATAATTGGCATCACAATCACAAACACTCACATGTTCCACCAATGACACACAGTAGCAGCAGTAAGTATCATCTACAGGAGGCACTGCAACAACTAATCAAGGCTCCAAAGCAACGATGCATAGTGTACCTACACAAGTGGCTAAACTCTTCTTGAGAAGGCAAGACCTGGAGCTGTATATAACATATTTCTGCCAGCTGTGTTTTCAGCAAGAGGAATATGAAATTCAAATCAGATGGCTAACTTTCTCAATCACTCCAAAATTCACCTACTTAAGAGAGAAGGTGGGTGGGTGCTGAAATCAGCAGTGTTTACATGAAATATAATCAAGGGTCAATTGAATGGAAGGTATGCTGGCTCAGTGGTTGGCACTGCTGCCTCACAGCACCACAGACCCAGGTTCAATTTCAGCCTCGGGTGACTGTCTGTGTGGAGTTTGCACATTCTCCACGTGTCTGCGTGGGTTTCCTCTGAGTGTTCCAGTTTCCTCCCTCAGTTCATAGATGTACAGGCTAGGCGAATTGGCCATGCTAAATTGCCCATAATGTTCAGGGATATGTTGGTTAGATATGTCATTCAGGGAAAATGTAGAATAATGGGGTAGGGGAATAGGACTGGGTGGGTTATTCTTCAGAGGTTTGGTGTGGACCTGTTGGGCCAAATGGCCTGTTTCCACGCTGTAGGGACCCAACTAACTTGTAAGAAGCTCAAATGACCCCAGTATTATACTGCCATACCATAAAATGCTTGGTGTGGGCAGGGAACACACACACACACACCTTCCCCCCTACCTCCCAAACAGGCTTCTGTACATTGACTAGTCTATTATGTGATTGTTGGACAAATGCCTTTTGAGTATCTATATTCAGAATGTTCATCACTGCTTCATCAAATAACTTGATTAAGTTAGGCAAACAAAATTTCTTTGTTAATATTTCCATATTGAATTTCATTTATCAGCACATATCATCCCAAATGGAAATTAAATCTTTCCTGAATTATTGTCTCTCCACATTCTCACCTTGAAAAGATTCATTTTGAACTTCACTCATGGCCTCCAGGTGTATGGTAACTCACTTGCTATGTATGTTGTTCTGTAAGATAGGGTTGAAGAGCTATTTCCCCAGTTCATTTTTCTCTGCAATGGTCACTGTAATTTGACTCAGGTTGCGGACGGCCTTCTCCTGAAACTATAGCACATGTATTTACGATTACTCCCAGGCTTCATTCCAAATTTTTCAGCAAAGTTGCCCATGCAGCTGCCCTCTACCAGCTGCTAAACTACTTATCCTCCATGTGCCAGTTGCCATAGTACTTTCTTCACACCTAGAAAACAGATTGTTTTGTTATTATTTCAGTGTTGAAATCCAACTCTGCAGTAAAATTGCTGTTGTATTTTCTCCCATAGAGGAATTAGTTTTTACATGTGACCCCACTGTATTCTGCTTTTTCAATCCTTTCTGTATTTCTTCAACAATGTTCTATAATTCTTCCTGTTCATTAGTATGTTTGAAACATAGGCCTTCCTTTAAGGGATCTGATAAAAGTCACTATCATAATTCATTGTTCGATCAATGCTGTAAACATGAGAGACTCTGACCTCCTGCCTGATACAGTGATAAATGAAATGTCAAACCTCAAATCTGTTAAGAAGTGTTCATTTCAAAAACACAACAATCATTCAATAACCTAATTGAGGTTTGTTTTGGGGATATATTCCTAGAAATTCCTCATACCACGACAATATACTTGCAAATGGAATTTATAAGGTACTTGCTTTCTCGGATGCTTTAGTTATTCATCACCACACTTTAGCAGCTAATGTGAATTTGGCTACAACGAGACCCTGTAATTAGTTGTTGAAGGAGAAATCCATTTCGAGAGCATGGTGCTGGAAAAGCACAACAGTTCAGGCAGCATCCGTGGAGCAGGAGAATCAACGTTTAGGGCATAAGCCCTTCATCAGGAGCAATCCATGAGCCAATAAACTCTCTCCAAACAATTTGTCTGTATGGTGTGGCATTAATTCAGCAAAGCTTTTTCAATTGTATCTCCAAAATCCAAGACCCATACTACTTGGGAAAACAGCAGATGCAAGGGAGAATGATCACCCCAAGATGCCTTGCAAACCACACAGATTTCTGATTTGGAAATACATGGCCATTCGTTCATCAGCATTGACCCAAAATCCTGGAACTTCCTACCTAACAACAAATGCTCTGTGGAGATACCTGCAACACATGGATTACAACATTTTGAGAAAACAGCTTACTACTGCTTTCCCAATCTAAACAAGAGATGTGTAACTTATACTGACTTGGTAATTGACCCTCTTATTTGAAAAGATATATTTGGGCAACAATTATTAGCCTTGGCTCAATCAGGTGCTGAAAGTTCACTGTAGAGATGGAAAGACATAATCTAAACTAACTCTGCAATGTAGTGCTGAGGGATACTAGCATTATCAATAGTTCCATCTGTCAAATTAGATATTAAAAAATATTAATGCATATATTTTGATTTTATTGCCAAATTCTGAATGCTGTCAGAACCATGTCCAACTTCCCTCTTAGATCAATGTGAAAGATCCTGTGACACTATGAGAACTGTAAGGAGTTCTCTCGTGTCCTGGTTAACATATATCCCTTAATCGACACACAAAAAAAATGTCCAGTAATCTCAGTGCTATTTGTAACATCTTGCTGTGTACAAATTAGCTGTCACATTTCCTTCCATTGCAACAGTTTGAACAGGTGTTCAAAAAACAACTGCATTGGCTGTGAAATGCATAAGAACATCCCAAAGAATTTTCAAATCTGATACTTTGGTATTTAATAACTGCTAACAATCATGTGCATGAGGAGCATTCAACATTGGTTTTCGATAGTTGTTGCTAGACAACAACAAGAAACCATTCATAAGCAAAGCTCTGAAAGCATTCAGACCTTAGCAGTGAGATCAAAGGTATGCACTTTGAGCTGCAGGCTAGTTAATAGCACTGGTGGAGAGCATGGGATACTGGTAGTTAGTGCAAATGTTGTCTGCAACATGGATGAATGAAAAATTATAGGCTGAGAACTGTTCTCAAATCAAAGAATCAACTCTGCTTCAGCAAGCCTTTTATGCTTTTATTCAGAGTGAATCGGGGAATTGTTATATGCGCTTTATCATCAGACCAGCTGATTTTGCAATTAAATATCAGTGGCTTAAAATATGGCTTTAGCAAAACAATATCATGACTAATTGATGTATATTAAGGTGCAGATTATGCCCATATATGCATGCAAATTGATAATTAGTGGCCATTATTATTATTTGGGTGTGCCATCAATTAAATCTCTTACTCCTGTATTTAGAAAGTCCAGGTTGCTTTGAAAGACCTTGGGAAGATGTTTCAGTTTGCCGCCAATTTCGAAGCATGAAACAGACATGTGGAAAGATGAATGTTGGGGGTGAAGGAAATTTGAGAAAGAACCTCCTTTTCATGGATTCATGGTTGGTTTTGAGGTAGGATGATTAGCAAATATAATCTGGGTCAAAAAGTGTGGCGCTGGAAAAGCACAGCCGGTCAGGCAGCATCTAAGGAGCAGGAGAGTGGACATTTCGGGCACAAGCTCTTCATCAGGAAGCTTATGCTCAAAACGGCGACTCTCATGCTCCTTGGATGCTGCCTGTCTAGCTGTGCTTTTCCAGCACCACACTTTTTGACTCTGATCTCTAGCATCTTCAGCCCTCACTTTCTTCTAAATGCCTCCTGGGATCAGGCAACTGGGAAGTGGAGGTACCGGAGAAAAAGATATAAGGATCTAGAATGTAATGCTGAATGCAATCATAGTGCCTGGGAATATTGAAAGTGAACAAAGACTTGAGGCAGTAAAATCTAATTATGATGCTGGGAATCTGGAGGGCAGGCATGAGGGAGTATCAAGTCGATTATTAGTCTATTGGTGGAAGGATGTGCAGAAGATTAATAGATGAAATGTGAAGGAAGCAATGTATTTTGAAAATGCAACCATAATGGGGAGTTAGAGGAGTTAAAGAGTTACTTTTCTACCATTGAAAACTTTAAAAATTGGAAGTTAATTTTTTTCTTTGAAAAGGTTACTGTAAATCACAGCATATAGGTTGATCAGATGTATCAGACAATCTCATTTCTCCACTTCCAAAGCCATTTCTTTGCATATACTCATCAAAAAAGTCAATCACCTTTCTCACTCATGACAAGTTGTAATAGTCAACCTCAATTTTCTATCTTACAAATGGATATTTCATTTGCCAATCTCACCTATACCTTATAACTGGGTACAATGGCTCAAACAGGCAATATGGACAGTATTGTGAAAATTAGCAGGCAAGGGTTTAAATGCCCACTCTGTGTTCAATCCCAGTGACAGTTTAAAATGACAATTACCCATTTTAACCCTGGTGGCATTTTTGAGTCTTCATTGGTTGGCTATACACCTACATCTAAGCTAAATACAATTCATAATAAATACACAACTGCATGTAGAGAATTGTGTTTTCTTAGAATATTAAAATCCATGATGAGACAGACACACACTAAAAATTGAAAATTAATCACATTTTTGTTACAAACTGTCAGAAAAGCCAGAACAGTGTGCTTAAAAATACGAGCTTACAGTGATAACCTTAGACCAAAGTAAACTGGATTTTTTACAAGCTACCCATTTGATCTTAAAACACAAATTCATGATCAATGAAAAACTGACCATCATGAGTTCTCGCATCAATTGAAGGAACAACTATAACAGCAGATTGATTAAAGTCAGAAATTAAGTCAATATTGGCATGATCTTAGTTATAGATCTAGAAATTGGAATGCACTTGGGGTTGACGGAGCAGGAGAAAAAGTATTTCAGATCCATTTCCACAAACATTTCTTCATATTTATCTTCATCCTGTTCATACAGCGGCATTTTGTGATGATAAATACTCTCCTATGGTTCAACTGGGATATATTCACATGCTTGAACCTATGAATGCTTGTATTTAAAAATAAGTAGTAATGTGAAATCAACACTCATTTGAGTGAACAGGTTTATTGAAAATAACTATTGACAAGGGATACTAAGGAAGAACATTGCATCTGGAACCTACAGACTCAGGCTCCAGCTCCCAGTGCTCTGATGTCACTATGACAAGACTCCTTTCATGTATGCTCAGTAGTTATACTTAATTTCCTTAAAATTATAATTCACAGAAACATGTAAATAATTACAACTCAGGAGATTTTAGATGATTCTTAATCCTGTAATTACAACAAGGCAGTGCAGGCCGGAAAATCATGCAGACAATGTGGTTGGTTATCTCTGATCAATGTTTCCAATAACATGATTTGCTAGCTTACAGTCTTATAGAATCAACCTTACAAACTAACTCCCGCAATGTAACCTCATAACTGCAGTAGGTATACATTTAAGAACTGCATGGAAACTCTGTGAAATATTTAATTAATTTGCTATTTTTGAAAAGTTAGGTGAAATAATCTAAATATAAACACATTGAACTTCTTCCTTCATAACTTTCATTTCTGGTTGTATTTATTTCACAATGCAAGCTCTATAATAATGACCTTCTGAAAAATGTTTGAATATCAGCTTGTGAAATATTTACCTGCATTCAAATGGCCAATGACATTACTCAAGTGTGAGATGAGCAGAATGATGGTGGAA
Source organism: Chiloscyllium plagiosum (assembly GCF_004010195.1). Classification (NCBI taxonomy): domain Eukaryota; kingdom Metazoa; phylum Chordata; class Chondrichthyes; order Orectolobiformes; family Hemiscylliidae; genus Chiloscyllium; species Chiloscyllium plagiosum. Next base: position 58,242,381 of record NC_057711.1, on the reverse strand, counting down.
TTACTTGACAAGGAAGACCCCACTTTTTATTAAATTAATAGACATGTGAATAAAACAAATCTATACTTCTTTACCAATTCCAGACATTCTTGTCATAGCTTTTAAGATTTTCCCTCTTCATTCTGTTACCTTCTATCACTGATATTATTTTCTGGTCAGCACTCTTGTTTGGGCTTTTTAGCATTTGCCTGCTCCTTACTTCAAGGCCTTCTACTGTCAACTGTCCCGACCTGTCATTCTCCCTCCAGCTCTGACACAATCACCCCCTTCTGCTTGTTCTTTCACTATGTCTCTGTAGACACATCATCTTCAACAACTGCAACAATTAAGAAAAGATAAACTTTATACATGGGGAATGTGACAGAAGAGTTACTTGTAGCCGAAAACAAATTAAATGTCTAACTTAACTATTTTTGTAACTTAACTAGTTATGTAACAGTTGGCCATTGAGTGCTGCTTATAATATTAATGCTATTTTGTATTATACTCAAATGCAGCAGCTAGTGTGCTCACAACAAAATCCTACAAACAACAAAGGACAAATTAGTCTGTTTTTTTAGGTGTTAATTTGGCATCAATGTTGGCCACAGTACTTTACCTAAGCTCTTTAATATCCATCTCAAATCTGCAACAAACTATTAAGTCCATGCCTTTAAGCTTTATCTGATGAATACGAATAATTGCATCACACTGACAAGAGCGAAATGATCAATAAATATTAAAAGAAGCTGTTGTTCTAGGTGCAAAAAAATGATGATTTTTCTCTCATGATGTGCAATTAGTGTCTGTCAGTACATGATGGAGAATTCATATATTAATTAATTTCATATAATTAATCTATAATTGCCTTGCAGTAATAATCTTACTGTTATAATTTGCATTCTCAGTTCGCCTCTTCTAAGTCAGCAAAAAGATTTGAGAACCATTAATCCTTTAACAGTAAACTTCTGACATTTACGGCTGTAGATTTGAAGATACCATTACAAGTATAATGTGGATCATTAGGTCAGCTGATTTCTCAGTGATTGATGTGTAGACTGTGAGCTGCTGCTTGAGAAAAAGTGGTGAAGAATTCTGGCCATTAAAAATGGCTGGAGCATGGTAAGTAAGGGCCAGAAAATAATGGGAACTAAAATTCATGGCTCTGTACGTACAGCACACACATGAATTTCTATTCATGTTACTAACAGAATATTCAAAATTTTCATTAGGGTATAAAAACTCACACCAATGAGGACGTAATGAGAAGGATGGTTGCTTGATTTAGGAATTTGATAACGGGAAAGGATTGCCTGCTCAGAGCCTGCCCAGTCCGAATTTGCTTAGCACTCAACATAATACCCAAGCTGAGAAATGCTTCCTGCTCACCTCCTTCCCTGTCATGGATCCTGGGACTCCCAGTGTGGCAGCAGGAATGGCCTCCTCTGAGGGTAAGAGCTGCTGGCCTCTGACTGGCCTGCAGCTCTCACTGAGTAGGATCCATCTCTATGATCTTAATTGTAGGCAAGTGCTTTAGTGGACCTTACTTGGAAGAGGAGGCACAAGTCTCTCAGCTTCTCTCCCTTGACGCCTTAATAAGATTGCTGCTCCTACAGGCCTTTGAGTAAATGGTATCCTCTGTTCAATGAACAGCTGGATTAAATGCATCTTTGTTAGTTTGACTGTTTACGTGCCAATTAAGCCGCTTGAGAAGGAAAAGTGGAGCATTTTTACAGCTCTGTTCTGATTTCCCTGATGACTTTTACAGGTTTATATTACATCTGCCACAGCAGTATGTGTTTATGCTATTTTAATGTGTGTTTGTTAAGACCAGTGAAGTTAGACATTAGTATCATTAATAAAGTAGTGCTGGAAGTACTTAGCGGGTCAGGCAGCATTTGTTTAGAGAAACAGAATGAATGTCTCAGCTTCATGACGTTTGACTTGAACAGGCCTGTTCAGATGAAAGATCATCAACTGGAAAAGTGTTTCTCTCACTGATGCTGCCTGACCTGTTGAGTAATTCTGCATTTTTGTTCTTATTTCAGATGCCCAGCTTCTGCAGTGTTTTGCTTTATAAGATCTTGGTGTAGTCAATCATTTTGTTGAACCCAAAATAGTTAACCAGAAACTCCCCAGGAAGAAGTATTACACCAATTTGAGCACCAGGTTAGACCTAAAGTGGAACAGATAAATAAGCATCTGCTTTAATATTATAATTTTTATTTTAATTGGTGAATTGAATATTGTAGATCAATGTAAATCCCAACAAGTTCACTAATAATCTGCATTCAAACTTACCAAATCTACTCAACAAGCTGAAGGTCAAGAAATTTCCAAACGGAAGTCAGAGCAGGTGCCTGGTGACTTCAGCTCGCTGCTTGCTCCAAAGGACCTCCATGTTGGGCACCGGGTACCAATATTCATGGGCACTGGCCACACCTAGCCCTACTCCACAAACACTGGCGTCTAATTTGTGCTAGCCTCTAAGAAAGCTCAAGGCACATCCCTCAAATTCATTTACCCTGCACTTCTGCACTTCAGTGCAGCATCTCAGACTGCACGAGCAGCTATCATTGTAATGCTGCAGCAAGGCCACAATATGCCCAGGACAGGCACCCAGCCCATGGACTGAACTGTGCTGTATCTGTGGCCCTATTCACTTGCTGTCATATCACCAACTCAACCTGAATCATAGAATCCCTGCCTTGCTTTGGCTTTTTGCATTTTGTGCTCTTCGCCAGAGAGAGCACACTTGTATTACTTCCATCTTGCCTTGCCATTGAGTGCAGCATGAAGCCAGGAACCTTATCATAGCTGTCAGCAGGCCTTAGACAAGTTGAGGGGACAACTTTCTGTCATGGTGGCTCCAGCTATTGAAAGCCAAAGGCAACTTCCAATCCCAGTCCAGGAGTTTGGACACAGTCAGTCAGCCATTCACAGTGATCAGAGTTAGGATGGTCTTCACATTAAAGGTGAAGAGGTGAATGGCAGGCAGCTCACTGCCCATCTTCAGTCTTTCTGCCCTATTGTGAATAGTTTACCCCTGGAATGAGAGACAGGCAAGTATTACTCGAGATGGAAGTGGGTGGCACAGCAGTTAGTTTTGTGCAATGGGGAAGTGTCCAAATTGAGTGAGTAGATGATGGTGTTCCGAATCTGCACCAAACAGTCCAGCAGGCCATCCAGGTTCCTACTCACAAAACAGGGTGCCAATTTGCCCTTGTCCTCCAAGCCTCACCATCAGAAACCCATCAAAAGACTTAATGCAAGTTGCACTTCACCAAAAACAAAACCAAAGTCCATTGTCAGAGTTGTAAGACCAATAAATCTACTTCAGAACTGGCAACAAATATCCTGAATTCCAGAAAACTCTCTGGCCCAGTCAAAGCTTTATCAGGAGTCTTCCTGTTATAAATTAATGGAAGATTTTATTATAGTTTAGTGAGGGCAGAGGGGTTAATATGTTAATGCGAAAGTCTTGGTGATGAATTTTCTCTGACCAGTGTGTGGAAATGGAGGTAGATACTGGCAGGAAAATTGAGGGGGAGGGGTGTCTCCCTAAAATAGCTCTCCAGCATATTCATGGCCAGGCTATGTGGTCAAGGCTGTCCTGTAGAATGGATTAAGACCCTGGCAAATAGCAGGAAGCAAGCAATCTAAGTAGTTAAGAACTCAATTAGGGGTAATTTTCATCCTATTGAGGTGTTGTCCCTGCAGCTATCCAGGGTGTGTTAGAAATGGGTGTGGGAGGGGTCATCACCTAAAGAAAGTGCCACCATCAAAAATATCGTGCCATACAGCCATAACCGTCTATCTGCAGGGCTTCCTCTCCACACTGAGTCAAAGAGTCACAGAGTCATACAGCACAGATGTTTCCTCTCAAATATTTCATGATTTTAACATCACTGAGAGTGCTTCCATTTTGTAGCCCACATCAGTGATGCTACAACTGTGCCCACATCTCCTGGTATACCAGCAGATATTCCATGACTCCTTATTTTGTGATTGGGCTGAAAGCATTGGGAGCCCACCCACTATGCTAGCTAGAACAGTGAGCGGATAGGCAAGTGACAGGGAGGCTGCCTCTCACAAAATTGTTCTAATGGCCAGCAAATACAGTCAACGGACTATCGTTTGTTTCTCATTTTAGAATCCCTAAGCACATAAAAAAACTGCCTTTTGTTTTGTATGCTATCAAAGAAACCATTTCAACATAAAGACAGTCTTTGTGTGTAGCTCTTTAGAAGTATTTGACATCTGGGTTGCACCTCACTTTCGGAAGGATATGTTGTGTTGAGAGGGAATAATGTAGGTTTACAAGAAAGATACTGGGACTTCAGTAGTTAATCAAGAGGCAAGATTGTACAAATTAGACCTGCTTTCTCTAGAGTTTAGAAGGTTAAGGAATGATCGGATTGAATCTTCAAGACATTAACAGAAACAGAGAGGGCAGATAAAGATAAACTAATTTTTCTGGTCGGAGATTCTAAAACTAGGAGAAGTAGTCTAAACGTTAGAGCCACACTGTCAGGAGAGATGTTAGGAAGCTTTTCTACACACAAAGGGTGATAAATATTCGGAACTCACTGCAAAAATAGCAATTGATGCTGGATCTGTAGGGGGGTATACAACCTACTCCTGGTTTTATGTTAATTTTCTAGAATGCAATATAACTTAAACCAACATCTGTTTCCACAGCTGAAATTTAACATTGGGTGGCATATTAATTTTCACCATCAGTGCAACTAAAATATATATGCCCTCCACTGGCATGTAACATATATACAAAAATAATATTGTTTTTTTCTTAATACCATTAGCTGTTTCACAAAAATATCACCAAAAAATAATGAAAATAACTTGTTTTCTTTCTTCTTTTCATCATTCTTTCAAGTAAGCCATATAGTTCCTTTCCTGTTTTCATTTGCTTGAGTCGAATCTATTAACTTCTCTGACTGTCAGGTCTCAACTTTGACTACCATTTTCCCTTCCTGGTTGAGATTATGCCACTGATCAATTTATTTCTTTTAAAGATCCTTGCTCACTTTGTTCTGTGATAGTGACAAACCTTCAATTCCTCTGTGATGTTTACACTTTTTCAGTCTTTCGTTTAGGAAGTATTTGGACTGTCGCAGGATTAAGTGCTTTCATCAGATTTTCTTTTCCATACTAACTACTGAAATAACAGTCTCAGAGTTTATCTCCAATCTTTTTAAGTCTCTTTGCAACACTGCAATCACATACTTCTCCTTAGAAGCCCAATGGTTTTTCATGACGATGTTCTGGTGGGCACTCAACTATTGAAGTTTCGAGTCATGCGTATCATGACTCATAATAACCTTGTCTTATTTTTCTCTTATTATTCTATTGATGTCAGGCTTACGCAAACTAAACTTTGTTCTAGGAGTGAGTTCAAATGCTACCTCATAAGACAAGCATCCTATTGTGTACTGTGGGATTATTCTATAAAACAACAGAAAATTGTCAAGTTTATGACAAAGAGAAACATTGAAATTACTGCCCGAACTTGTCATCCACAAATAAGTATGCAAAAATCCCTTCACAATCCGTGCACTTCTTGCTGCCTCACTATTTGTTGCTGGGTGATACAATGGCATTCTTACATACAAATTTTCTGAAGTAAACTGTGGACCTTTTCCTGACACCCACACTTATGATGACGCAAAAAATGCAAACCAACTTATCAAAACGTCAATAATTTTTGGACTTGTGGTATTGGGCATACACTCAACACTTGTTCACTTGCTATAGCTATCAACAAAAACAAAGCACTATTTCACTTCCACTTCAAAGAAATTGGCATGTACTCATTCCCATGAGTTTCTGACGTTTCATCATGGAATGAAAAGCACCTTAGCTGGATATTTTCTCATCTGGAATGTACTTCACAAGTTTTCACCAGTTCTTCAGTATCATTACCTAATTTTGAATTCCAAAAATTACTTCTCCCTATTGCTTTCACACTGTTTTCATGTGCAAGCGCAAATCTGCAGGATTTAAAGGGGCAACGCCATTTTACAATATAGAAAAAAGAGGAGAAGCTAACAGAAAAATTAAACCAGGAAAAGCAGCATATTGCTATGCAAATTGTTACACTGACAATTTGGAGAGCATAAAACTATAATAAAGGAAGATGGAAAGCAAACATCTCATGTATTATCAATCCATTGTCATTTTGTCAAAACTTCAAGAAAGTTGTTTCAAGAAAGATTCGAAATGTACTTTACCAATCAATAGGTAACTGACAAAAAAATGACAGGTAATCAAATTTCTTCTCACTTGGGGCATTGAAGGGTTACGTAAAATAAAATTCTCTTGTATTTCCAACAGTGAGTACAAAAGTCCTGGCAATTTTATTCAGATTTGTGAAGATCAACATCTTGTTTGATTCAATTAAAGACTGCAAAAGTTTGAGTTCATTTCAAACTGCAAACAGCCAGGTGAAAGAATTGACCAATTTTTACAGAAGGATATGAAGCAAAGGTGCAAATTGTGATTTTGCTGCAAATAAATTGACTGAAAAAGTTTTATGGAATGAGTCATTGCCCCTACTCCAATTGTTCAGGAAAACATTTCTAGACAAACCCAAAGAATATAATATCAATGCTGGACTTTAAGAATGGTGAACATTCAAGCAATTGTAACATTGTTCATAGTTGTGGGATGACTGGTTAGACCAGCAATTTCTTGAATATCCCAAACATCTTAGAGTTAACCACGTTGTTGTCAGTCAGGTGTCACACATTGACCAGAAGATGTAAGGATGATAGATTTAAGGAAGGATATTTCAACAATGGCTACATGATTATCATTAGGCTTGCTTTTTCATTCCAGTTCATTTTATCAAACTCAAATCTTAACATCTGTTTTCAAACTCATGCCCCCACAATATTAGCCTAAGGTTTTGGATTAATAGTTCAGTGACATGACCACTACACCATTATCGCCCCCTACAAATGCTGGACTCTGGAACAACTAATGCTCCTATCAACTAGGGCCAGTATAATATTACAATCTTGCATGACGTGTGGCTTGGCTCACTCATAAGACAGTGTCTAGCATTCCATGATATAAGCTATGTTTTACAAGAGGACATGGGGCTAGAATGTGTAATTAAGAGGAAGCAATAGCCCAGTGGTATAATTGCCAGATTATTAATAGAGGCAAAATTCTAAGGATCTGGGTTCAAATCCTGCCATGGTGGAATTTGAATTCAATAATTATCTGGAATTAAAGAGTCTAATGATGATCATAAAGCCATTGCCAATTGTTGGAAAAACCCATCTGATTCACTAATTTCTTGTAGGGAAGGAAACCGTTGTCCCTACCTCATTTGGCCTACATGTGACTCCACACCCATAGCAATGCGATTGACTCTTAACTGCTCTGCAGCAATTGGAGATGGGCAATGAATGTTGGTTGAGCCAGTGAAACCTACATCCAATGAATGGATAAATAAAAATGATCCAGAGAAACCCAAATAACACCACAATACTCAACAGCAGCATGTAAAGAAGAGCCAAGCAAAGAACAAAGAAGTTTCCAAAATTCAATTCATGGCACTCAAACATGTTAACAGAGTCCATGAGGTAACTGCAGTGATATAGGTGACCGTCCCCAATCAGCCAGTGGGAAATTTGATGCATCACATGGATGCCAGCAGAATTGCTAAAGCTTTTACCTCCATTCAAGTCATATAGTCTGAAGAGAATGGTCAGTATACAAACATATAAATTAGAGACAGAAGTAAGCTATTTGGTCCTTCAAGTCTGCCCTGCCATTCAATAAATTCATTGTTGATATATTTGTGTTCCAAATTCCACCATCCCTTTTATTCCCGAAAATCTTTGATTGGCTTTTCGAACAAAAATCTACCTAGCTCCACCTTAAAATATTCAGTGACCCATCTCCACTGCCTTCTGAGGCAGAGTTCTTGAGTTGCAGAACCCTCTGAGCAAGAAATAAAAATCCCTCATCTCTGTCATAGACAGTGATACAGTCTATGACAGTGATACATGGAGATAAATAGCATGGAAAAAGACTCTTCGGTCCAACTCATCCATGCTGACCAGATATCCAAAGTAAATCTAGTCCCATTTGCCAGCATTTGGCAAAAGGATGGACCCCAATTTTAATGCTGGGCTTTCCAACAAGAGGAAGTATTCCTTTCCATGAGCATCTTGTCAAAACCATTCAGGGACATATAAATTTAAATCAAATCACCCCACATTATTTTGAACTCTCGTGAAAAGAAGCCCACTCTACCCAATCTTTCCTCATGAGACAACACAATCATCCCAGGTATTTAGGTAGTAAACCTCCTCTGAACACATATTTACATCCTCCCTTTATGTCCTGTACAACTGAAGCACAGCATCCTCACCTTAATATTTAGTTCCTCTAAGGCTAACATTGCACTATATTGTATTAAAGATAACATTCCTTATATGCAAGAAAAGATACTGGTGCCAGCGCAACTATCATCGTCTTATATACCTTTCATGAAACGTAGTCCGGAAACTGGCACTATTGCATGCATTAAGATTATCTATCTTACATCTGACAATGGATCTTTGGGATGGACCTGAAACCTTTTACACTATTGGAACAAATGGACTACTTATCATTGGCCAGCCAGTGTGCAGGGTTCTCTCCTTATGATCCAATAGATAACAAATTTATCCCTTGCAACACCAAAGATTCCATACCCTGACATTGATTTCATAGATTTTAGTCAGAGTCAAGCAGAGCAAATCCAGTAAGATACATCAGATGGTGAACTGCTGCAAATTTGCAGGAGGATGTCACTGTGGCTCAGTGGTTAGTACTGCTGCCTCACAATGCCAGTGACACAGTTTCGATTCCAACCTGAGGCGACTGTGTGTGTGGAGTTTGCACATTCTCCCTGTGGCTGTGTGGGTTTCCTCTGGCTGCTCCAGTTTCCTCCAATAGTCCAAAGGTTAGGTGAATTGGTCATCCTAAATTGCCCATAGTGTTTAGGGATGTAGGTTAGGTGTATTAGGGGAATGTAGAGTGATAGGGTAGGGAAATGGGTCTGGGTAGGATAATCTTCAGAGGGTTGGTGTGGATTTGTTGGGCCAAATGGCCTGTTTCCATACTGTAGGGATTCTATGATCAACATTTAGCAGGTTGCCTGAACGTGACCCACAGGTCCCTGAGCTGTATATATGCACCTCATTCAGAGGGGTGTTAACCCTCTTCAAGACGGAATATTCAAAGGCAAACAATTCATAATTCCTTAGGTTCGAATAAAAACATATTGACCATATACATAAAGGATGCATAGGTGCAGAAAAATAATGTCAGATTGTCGCATGAATCAGAAATAAACAGTACAAATTCTTGGATAGCAGCAAATGTTTCTAAAATATGTAGCCAGTCCAGATCATACATAGACATTGTAATCACAGTACTACACTATGAAGGGACAAAAAGCCATCTCAAACCAATGTACAGCACACTGAGTATGTACGAATAGAGTGAGGAAGAATCCTCTGATGATGATGATGATGATTATGTGGTGATGTTGACAACCAAGTATAAATGAAAACAACACATTCATCTTCAGATGGATATTCAATAACCAAATGGTGTCAAGTTGTCCACCTTCCCAAAATGTACATTGAATGTTAATCTGTCAAACAATTTTAACTGTATGTAGTTATTGAATTGACAAAATGTTCCTATGTACAATCATTTGTATCTGTTTAACATAATGTTTTCACCTTGGGGTAAAATAAGACATTGTGTTAGGTCTCACAGTTAGTACTGCAATTTACTTTAAGAAATATCACCACTGTGTCCTCGTATATGACATGATGATAGAAAAGTCTCAGACTCCACCTTCACTGGGGCCAGAGTATGACATACTGAAGAAGGCATGCCGTTATTTTTAAATGAATACTTTAATATCATGATCGAACTGTGAGATTTATATAAGATATTTAAATACTAATTACTGTAAGTTTGGGTTCTTGGAATTTTATATGTTTAGAGATGGAATTTGCTTTTAAAAACTACAATACCGATGATTCCAAATGAACAGAAGTTACCCAGTTTTCCTAGGGAACTACCTGAAGGGGCTTTGAAGAGAACTTTCCATACTCTGACTTGGGAAGCTGGGAAGCGGTTTGAGAGTGAAGTGTGTATCGCGTGTTAAAGTGCATGAGAAGTCTTTTCACAGAGTAATATGTGCTCAGCAGCATTCTGAAGAAAAGGAATTTAAAATAATGCAAGTATCTTAGAATAAGGGATTGTCATTAATCCCAGAGCAGGATTTTTTAAAAAACACAAAAAAAACTATTGAAGCTCTGTCAGGTATGGTATAACAATGGAAGGAAGCTAAATCAGGAGCATAATAATAATAATTAGGGAAGAGTTATCTTCAGTTCTGGTTGATGATTTGAAACTTTAATTACTTCAAGCCCATCAAGGTGATAAAAATAAATAATGTCTTCCTCTCTCTTGGAAGTGAGGTAGGCCAGGTCTTGCCAGAAGTTCAGCTCTAAATGTTCTTATAATTGCAACAATACCTGTAAACTGTTCCAGGGCACACTGAGTCTAATATAAAGCTGTTGCCTCTGTTTAATGTATAAAAGAGTGCTTGGCTTATTTCTATCACATATTTAAAAAATTTTGAATCATGCTATAAGGCAATGTTGTTGTTTTCTTTGTTTATCTTAATTTTGACTGTTTATTAACTTCTGTTTTATTATTAAAACAAAATCAATAACATTGTGCACTTATACTTAAGTAAAAGATCACTTTGGTAACAAATTATGATAATTCCAACCAGGTTTCTGTTGGGGATTTGACTTGTCTGGTATGAATATCAACTCTGCATTTCCCCTAATGATTGGAGTCTCTGTATTATACTAATATTAGCTCACACACTGTGTGGGCTCTGACTGTAACTATGCATGTATCAGGAACTGGAATAGACATCTATTGTGACCCACATTTAGGTTTATGTTATGGGAACAAACGTAAGTGTTCTTGCATCAACTACAAATAACCTACTGAAGGCAAAGCCCTCACATGGAGGCAGAAAATCAAGAAAATAACCCACTAGGCAGCTAAGTGCACAAAAGTAGTTTCACTAGTTCATCCGGTTGATCCTTATTTTATTGAAGATCCTTATTATACTGCCAGAAAGCAAAATCAATTTTAATTCATTTTATTACCAGGATTTCATATAAAGAGGATGCTTTGTGTTGATCCCTCCTAATTAATGGTAATGTCAGGTTAACTTAATGCCAAGTTATGAAAAAAAGATCTTCTTTCTCAAACTTTTGAAATTAAAATAAAAAGCAGATCAAGCTGCATAGCCATGCATTTTCTTTGATTGTCCTCTCTGATGCACTCTCTGTTGGTAAGTTATAAATAAAGTTGTTTGACAATGGCTACCTGCCATGAGGACATGTTAGTCCTACTCAGTGTCATATGAATTAGAACAGCAAAAACAGATATGGGGGAATCCTTTCTTTTATTTCATTTAAGAATTTAGGATTGATAAATAGTGTGATACATTTTTGGGTTCCCCAAGGATCAATGTTAGGACTTTTTTTTATTCTAATGTGTATTATTCTTGACCTGCAGGGCAAGATTTACTGTTGAAAAGAAACTTGGAAGCATTGCAACCAATGAGGAGATGACTGTAGACTTTGTAAATTGGTGCAGTAGCGGATAAGTCTTGGGTGAAGTTCAATGCAGACAAGAGTGATACAACTGTATAGACCAAACAACGGCAGAAGCTGCAGATCTAAAACAAACAAAAACAGAAATTGCTGGAGAAACTCAGCAGGTCTAGCAGCATCATAGAGAGACGACAGAAAAACATTTCAAGTCTAGTGACCCTTCTTCAGAACTGAGAGCAGCTGGGATTTATGCTGATGATGGGGTGGGGTGTGCAATTAGGTGGAAACAGAGCCCAGAGAAACAGAGAAAGAGAAAAAAAATATAGGCACACAAAGGGATTACTGATTGTAAACCAGGAATGAAGAGAAGCGAGATGTTGATAGTGGGAGCAGTGAGTAGTTGAAAATGGATTGACTGTGCTGGGAGAACCCAATGTGCTGACAGGACCTGGGGTATTGGGGTGGGTAATAGACATGAAAAGAGGTGGTCATTCTGTAAAATTGTTCAACTTGGCGTTGAGTCTTCAAGGCTATAATGTCCCCAAGCGTAAGGTGAGCTGTTGTTCTTCCAGCTTGCATTAGGCCTCACTGGAGAACTGCCTCCTCTTCAGGTTAATACACTCCAATCCAGGCAATATCCTGGTCAACTTCTTTTCACCCTGTCCAAAGTATTCACATCATTCTTATAGTATGGTGACCAGAAATGCTCCCAACACACCAAATGAGACCTGTCTAAAACTTTAAACAGCTGCAACATGGCTTGCTAACTTTTATACTCAATACCCTGACAAATAAAGGCAACCAAGTTCTACACCTTCTTTACCATCTTATCTACTTGTGTTTCCACTTTCCGGGAGCTATGGACTTGCACCCCAAGATCCCTCTGTACACCAATGATCTTAAGGATCCTGCCATTTACTGTATATTTGCCTCTTGCATTTAACCTTCCAAAATGCATCACCTCTAACTTGTCTGGATTAAACTCCATCTGCCATTTCTCCACCCAACTTTCAATTCATCTATATCCTGCTGTATCCTTTGGTAACCTTCCTCACTATCCACAATGCCATCACTTTTGTGTCATCAGCAAATCTACGAATCAGACCACGTATATTTTCTTCTATATATTACAAACAACAGAAGTCCCAGTACTAATCCTTGTAGAACACCACCATCATCAGACCTTCATCAGCAAAACACCCCTCCACAACTACCCTCTGTCTGCTATGGCTAGTCCTGATGAAGGGCTCTTGCCCGAAATGTCGATTCACCTGCTACTTGGATGCTGCCTGACCTGCTGTGCTTTTCCAGCACCACATCTCGATTCTGATCTCCAGCATCTGCAGTCGTCACTTTCTTCTGCTATGGCTAAGCCAAGTTTATATCCAACTTACCATGGATTCCATGCGACTGGACCTGCCTACCATGAGGGATCTTATCAAATGCTTTAATAAAGTCCATGTAGACAGCATCCACTGTCCTACCCTCATTAACCACCTTTGTCACTTCTTCAAAACTCAGTCAACTTTGTGAGACAAGACTTCCCCGACACAAAGCCATGCTAATTACTTGTATTAAATCCATGTTTCTCCAAGTGCAGTAAATCCTGTCCCTCAGCATCATCTCCAATAATTTCCTGACCACTGATGTAAGGTCTATAATTTCCTGGATTATGCCTGTTGCCTTAAATAAAGGAACAAATTGGTTATTCTCCAGTCCTCTGGCTAAAGAGGATACAAAGAACTCTGTCAAAGCCCCAGCAATCCCCTAGGAGAAAGCGAGGACTGCAGATACTGGAGAGTCAGAGTCAAAATGTGTGTGCTGGAAAAGCACAGCAGGTCATGCAGCATCCGAGGAGCAGGTGAGTCATCAGGGCTGATGCTCAAAATGTCGACTCTCCTGCTCCTCTGATACTGCCTAACCTGCTGTGCTTTTCCAGCACCACACTTTTTGACCCCAACAATCTCCTTCCTTATCTCCTTCAGTAGCCTGGGATAAATCATTTCAGACCCTGGGGATTTTTCTCCACAGATGCTGCCAGACCTGCACAGTATTTCAATCATTTTTGTGTTTGTTTCTGCTTTCCAACATGTGCCATTCCTTCGTATTGTTCTGTCTGTGTAGCCTTTACTGGTGGTGTGACCAGCTATCTAAATGTACTATCCACAACTGTCTCAATCTTACAGATGTTCCATAGTGCTATGAAGATGTGGGTGTACTGTACCTTTAAGAGAATTAAAAGCTAGCAGAACAACTTGACAGAACCAAGTGTTCTGAACAATGTAACATGTGGTCCATTGTTACAGTCACAACTTCTCAAGTTAAAATTCTCTCTCTTTTTGTTTAGCAAAGAACCTCTCTCTCTTTCTTTCTTCTCTCTCTCTCTTTCTCTCTCCCTTTCTTCTTTCTCTCTTTCTTTCTCCCTTTTCTCTCTCTTCCTCTCTCCCTTTCTTCTCTCTCTCTCTTTCCTCTGTGGTAAAATGGGACACAAAAAGTCACAGTATTGGTCGTTAAAGAAAGGCACTGTGGGAAAAGATGCGGTTAAAGAAGCGAAGCCAGTGGCATTAGTGAAGGGAGTAAAGGAGACCCCAAGAAAAGTCAAGGAGCTGCAGGAGAGTGCACAGCCTAGGCAGGGACTGGGTAAGGAGTGAGTACCTGATCACTACAAAGAATTCGCCTCTGTGGGTAAAGTTTACTCAGAAAGAACAGGGGGAGAAGGACAAGAAGTTATAATTTCGAGAGATACAGGATCCAACCAGTTGCTGACAGCAAGGGATGAGTGAATATGCACTCCTTCTGATCTGTTACCCGAGAGTGTGGCAATTTGTGGGATAGACAGACAGAAATTTAGCATTCCCCTATGTAAGATCAGGTCAGAGTGCCAAATTAAGACTGGGGAAGTAACAGTGGGAGTGATTGACAGAGTGTCTGTTCCAGGAATTCAGTTTGTTCTTGGGAATGATTTGGCAGGATGCAAGGTGGGAGTGACACCCTTGTTGTGGAGAAGCCCAAGGAAGATCAAGAAACTGAGGAGTTAAAACAGAAATATCCTGATATCTTCCCAGACTGTGTGGTAATCAGATCCCACTGTCATAAGTCACAGCACAAAGCGAAAAGTAAAGAGCAAAATGAAGGAGCTGAGGTTCAGTTACCCTGTTTGACGTAATAGTGCAGGGAAAACCTGAACAGGCAGAGGGTCAGACAGAAGTGTTTACTCCTGAAAGTCTAAGAGACCTGCAACAGCAAGACAAGACGATAAAAGATATATATGTGGATGCGTACTCTGTAAAGGAGGCAGAGAATATTCTGGAGGGTTATTATCTGAAAGATAGAATCCTCAGACGATATGGAGACCACAGCAGGTGAGTGCAGAGGAGGAGTGGGCTGAAGTGTACCAGATTATGTTGCTGGTAGCATACAGACAGGAAGTGTTACGGGTAGCACATGGAACTACCTGTAGGAGGTGACCTAAGGGTACGAAAGACTCAGGCTAAGGTACAAAAACATTTTTATTGGCCTGGAATGTACCAGAATGCGGTTAACATTTGCCATATGTGTCAGACATGCCAAATGGTAGGTAAGCCACATACGGTAATAAAACCAGCACCTTTGTTGCCAATTCCCACATGAGAAGAACCTTTCACGCGGGTTATAATTGATTGTGTAGGTCCCCTCCTGAGAATTAAAAATGGGAACTTGTACTTGTTAACCATAATGGATGTGTCTACCAGATTTCCGGAGGCAATTCCATTATGGAGTATCAAGGGAAAAAAGGTGGTAGGGAAGTTAGCAGCTTTCTTCACACGGTATGGTCTACCCAGAGAGATTCAGTCTGACCAAGAGTCAAATTTTACTGCTTGGCTGTTTAAGGAGGTTATGGATAGCTTAGGTATACAGTACTTTAAATCCAGTGTGTATCATCCTGAATCTCAGGGAGCTTTGGAAAGGTGACATCAGACCTTGAAGACCATGTTGAGAGGATACTGTCAGGATTACCTAAAGGATTGGGATAAAGGTATCCCATTCGTGCTGTTTGCCATTAGAGATGCCCTAAATGAATCTACTTAGTTCACTCTCTTCGAGTTAATATTCGGACATGAAATGAGAGGGCTTTTAAAATTAATTAAAGAGAAATTGACAGGACCAAAGTTGGAGATCTCACACTTAGATTATGTATTGGAGGTGAGGGAGAGATTAAATAGAGTAGGTGAGTTAGCTAAACAGCACCTAAAGCAGGCACAGTATAGAATGAAACAGGTATCAGATTAAAGCTCTGAGACTCAGATATTTTCCAGAGGGAACGATGTGTTAGTATTGATACCAGCGATAGGAGGTCCCTTCAAAGCCAGGTTTAGTGGTCCCTATCAAATTGAGAAAAAGTTGAGTCAGGTGAATTATCGAGTAAAGATACCAAATGGAAAGAAAAGGTACCGGGTATGTCATGTGAACATGTTGAAACCATATTATACTAGAGAAAAAGAACTGGAGAAACAGATGTTAGTTACTGCCCTGCAGAGTGAGGAATCAAATCCAGATGATGTGGATTTTGAGGTGCCTCAATATACTTTAAAAAAAAGTCCTTGAAGAGTGGGATAGGTTGGTAAGCTATCTGTCTCAGGGGCATAGAATGCATTTGAAAGATTTGTTACTGCAGTATAAGGACATATGTAAGAATCAGATGGGGAGAACTAATGCTGTTGTACATGAAGTAGATATAGGGAATATTGCTCCACTAAAACAATACCCCTATTGGCTGAATCCTTTCAAATCTAGATGGAAGTGGTGGTCATGCTCAACGAGGACATCATCGAACCGAGCCAGAGCGAGTGGAGTTCGCCGATCGTCTTAGTTCCCAAACCAAACGGACTCAACGATTCTGCATGGATTATCAGAAGGTCAATGCTGTTACAAAATCCGACTCATAACTAATTCCTAGATTGGAGGACTGTATCGTGACAGTCAGACAAGCCAGTTACATCCCCAAGTTGGACTTAATGCGTGGTTACTGGCAGGTAACTTGATCAGAGTCGGCGAAAGAGATTTCTGCATTTGTAACCCCAAATGGGCGATACCAGTTTAAAGTGATGCCCTTTGGAATGAAGAACACACCTGCCACACTCTAAAGACTTATGAACAGAGTTGTGGCTGGGATAACAAAGTGTGCAGTCTATTTGGACGATGTTGTGATCGTTAGTAAGTTCTGGAAAGATCACATGGTACAGTTGGCAGAGCTCTGAACGACTACAAGAAGCAAAACTGGAGATAAACTTAAATGAAACTGAATTTGCAAAAGCAGAGGTGACGTTCTTGGGACATACATTGGTCATGGAAGGTTGACCCCATGGAATGCAAAGATGAAGGCCATCAAGGAATTTCCATGACCAACTCGAAGAAGGAGTTGCTTTGATTCTTAGGACTCAGTGGATTCTGTCAGAAGTCTGTTCCAAACTGCAGCAGTGTAGTGGCACAATTAACCGATTTGCTGAAGAAGAACACAAAGTTTCAGTGGACAGAACCATGCAAGGAGGCATTCAACCATTTGAAAGCCATGTTAACCATCAAATCAGTTTTAGCTACACCAAACTTTTCAAAACCTTTTAATGTCACCATTGATGCTAGTGACATAGGAGTTGGAGCTGTACTCCTACAGGAAGACGAGGATGTGATTGAACTGCCAGGTGGTTACTTTTCAAAGAAGCTCAACATCCACCAGAGGAAATACTCCACAATAGAAAAAGAACGATTGAGTTTGGTAATGGCCTTACAGCATTTTAATTTGTATGTCACAAACAATGTGTCAGACACCGTTATGTACATGGATCACAATTCACTTACATTCTTAGAATGTTTTAAAGACAAGAATATGAGACTATTTCATTGGAATCTTATGTTACAGACTTTTCATTAAAAATTGTACATGTTGTGGGTTGTAAGAATGTAATCACAGAAGCGTTATCGCGGATTTAACTAATTAAGTTTTTTTAGAGATTTTGTATTTATTCAATGTTATATATATACAGTTTTTTCTCCTTAGAGGATTCTGCTTCACAGGTTACTGATCAATAAAGGTACCTTTAAGAGGGCTATTTTTTGGGCAGTTTTTCCATGCTGGTGGCTTGGCCAACCATGTTGTAACACATCTATCCGGAGCTCCAGCTACCCCATGCAGGAAATCGAGGGCTCCAATTGAATACACTTCCTGCATACATAGTCACCACTGACACGGGGAGTGTCCCTGATTTCCTATCTATACAGGAAGAGTATTCCATATGCTGAGTTCTCCTGCCATTGTGAACCTTATTAACTACAAACAATGAACTAGGAACCAATTACTCAACCTTATCAATAGCTCACCAAAATTAGATTTCTCGATCTCGCTCTCTTTTCCTAACAAAGTACAAACCATAAAGTAGTGACTTTACATTCTATTTCTCTCTAGACATTTCTCACTCAGTCTCTAGACTTTGTTCCTGAGCAGCCCAATCCGATGCCAAATTTGGAATGTCGGTGGTCACCTAGTTTGTGCTTCATTTTCCAGTATAGCGGAAATCACAGTATGAGCAGCAGTAGACTAGATTGAGTGAAATGCAGATAAATCGTTGGTTCAGCTGGAAGGTGTGTCTGGGGTCTTGGATATTGAGAAGGAACAGAGTAAATGGACAAGTGTTACATCTTCTGCCATTGCATGGGAAAGTGCCATTGGGGTGTGGGGCGGTATTCAGAGTGGAGGAGGAGTGGACCAAGGTGTCCCAGAGGGAACAGTCATCGAGTCCTAGAGTTGTACAGCGTGGAAACAAATTCATCAGTCCAAACCATCCATGCTAACCAGATATCCTAAATTAATCTCATCCCATTTGTCAGCACTTGGCTTATATCCCTCTAAACCCTTCCTATTCATGTACCTGTCCAGATGCCTTTTGAATTTTGTAACTGGACTAGCTCCACCATCTCCTCTAGCAGCTCATTCCAGATATGAACCACTATCTATGTGAAAAAATTGCTCCTTTGGTCTCTTTTAAATCTTTTGCCTCTCACCTTCAACCTGTGTCCTCTAGTTTTGGACTTCACTACCCTTGGAAAAAGATCTTAGCTATTCACCCTATCTATGCCCCTCATAGACTCATACAGTCATAGAGATATACAGCACAGAAACAAACACTTCGGGTCCAATCTATCCATGCTGACCAGATATCCTAAATTAATCTCACCCCATTTGCCAGCATTTGGCCCAGATCCCTCTCAACTTGTGGAAAGCTGACAAAGGAAAGGAGGGGAACATGTTTCTGGTTGAAGCATCCCACAGATGTCACAAGAATGATGGCTTATGATCTTTTGGATGTGGAGGCTGGTGGGACAGAAAGTGAAGACAAGGGTAACCCTATCATTGTTGTGGGAAGGAAGGGAAAGAATGAGGGCAGAAGTGGTGGACATGGCTGAGGACCTTGTCAACCATGGTGGTGAGGAGTCTCATTTGAGAAAGAAGATGGACATTTCTGAGGCCCCATATAGAAGATGGCATCATCAGAACAGATGTGATGGAGATTAAGAAACTGGGAAAATGCAATGGAGTCCCTACAGGAATTTATTGTTGAGGTAATCATGGGAGTCATGGGTTTGTAGTGGATATCGGTGGCCAGCATATCGCCAGAAATGGAAACAGAGATGTTAAGGAAGGGAAAGGAGGAGTCAGCCGTGGATGAAATGAAGGTGAGAGCATGGTGAAAGTTGGAAGTAAAATTGATAAATTGTTCCAATTCTGGACGTGACAGGGAAACTGCGCTGATGGTGTAATCAATACTGTGGGTGGGGGCCAGATAGGACTGAAACAAAGAGTATTCCACATACCCGACATAGAGACAGGCATAACTGGGACCCATGTAGGTACTCATGGCCACCCCTCTGACCTGAACAAAGTGAGACAAGTCAAAGTGAGGATGAGTTCAGCCAGATGGAGAAGGGTCCTGGTGGATGGGAGAGTTTAGACCTTTTTTCCATGAAGAATTGGAGAGCCTGGGACCATCCTGATAGGGATGGGTGTGTAAAAGTATTGTAAATCCCTGATGAAGTGGAGGCGGCTGGAGATTGTGAACTGAAAATTCTGAAACATACTTCAGAAGAATTGTGATTATACGTGAGAAGGGATTGAACAAGAGGAGAAAAACATCAAGTCAAGGTATGAAGAAGTATGTTCCACAAGGAAGGCTAAAATAATAGGTCTACCCAGGCAGTCCTGTTTGTGTATTTTGGGAAGAAAGTGGAAGTGGGCTGTATGAGGCTGGGGCACCATAAGCTGAAGGGTCATTGAACTCAAAATATTAACTCTGTCTTCTCCCAACAGATTTTCCCAGATTTGCTGAGTTTCTCCAGCAATTTCTGTTTTTGTTTGTTAGTAGTGGCCCACTTTTTGGTGGACGAAAGTAGGAAGTTAATATAAAAAAAGGGTGCAACTGTTAAGGAGGTGCAGGAGCAGAGGAACCTGAACAAGTATGTGCATGTCTTTGAAGGTTGCAAGACACATTGCCAAAGTGATTACTAAAGCATACAGTATCCTCAGTTTGAATAATAGGGCATAGAATATGAGATCAAGGATGTTACGTTGAATTTACATAAGACACTAGTTTGGCCTCAGCTGGAATATTGTATCTGTTGTGTAAGATTGTGATTCTGAAGCAGTTAATATTGCATTAAGATTCACCAAATTTGATGATATCACATCATTTTTTGATGGGGGCAGTTGAGTTCTGCACAAGTATCAAAATGGGCATATCTTGAGTATTATCAGTAACTCTAGTGTAGTAATGATGTAAACTGTACCTATTGCTACCGTGCAATAAACCACTTCACTATATAATAAAATGTGCCTCTTCTGTTTAAAATCACCAGTGGGTCTGTCCTTTACCACTGATAATTGGACAGGTCCTAAACTCAGCATCAAGAAAAGAGAGTTGATGACAGTGGGGTTGAGAGTGTCGTGCTAGAAAAGCACCACAGGTCAGGCAGCATATGAGTAGCAGGAGAATTGACGTTTCGGGCAAAATCCTTTCAACAGGATTGATGACTGTGAACTACCCAAACCAGAACACGACATGCTGGCAATGATGGTGTCAGAAAATGAAACCTGGCATTACAGCAGCCGTGAGCAGAGAGAATCCATTTGAACTGGAAGAAGGAGAAATCTTCAAAAGAAAACAAATTCACCATTTTAACAGTATTGCTGCTTTAAGAATGCACAAACAATCAGTCAAAAGTTGAAATGTGAAAACCACCATCAGCAGCTGCCATGAGACCAGGAACCAGGAGCAACAAGATTCAGGGCACACAAGCCACATTCACAGGCTGAATTAGGAACAAAGTTCCCATTGCCGCAGTAGTCACCATCCACTTAAATGCTCCCATTTCCTATCAGCATACTGTGACTATGGGAAATTCAGTCATATCCCAAATGCATGCAAGAGCAGATGGAATAGTAATGCTTCAGGTTAGATTAAAGGACCAAGTATCAGACATCCTTTTAGCTAAAGGTCACGGTAGTTGTAAAGCTCATTCAAGAATCTCAAAATCCTCAACTGCACTTACGACAAGGTAGATATGGAAGCAAATGTTGATAAAATTCAACAGGAAGATCAAAAGTGTTAGACAGCCGGACAATCATTACATGGAAGGTGAGACTAACAGGGCTGAAGACAAAACTCCAATAGCCAAAGTCAAAGTGGCAGTCACAGTTTTACAACTTACTTTCATCATGGATAAAGCTGCAGTAGTGGCTGTTATCCGGAAGGATAGGAGGCAAGTCAAGAAATTCCTCTATTACACATAATTGGTCTGAAGCTGACTAGTTATTCCAATCATGCTATTCCATTACTAGATTAAGTTAGTGTTAGATTGCACTTTGATAATATATCTTATTGCTGCTGTTGATAGTAGCAGGAGGGAAGAAAGTCTCCCTAATAAGAAGAAATTGGCTGAAGAAAATACTATTAAACTGAGCTCGGTCATTTATAGTAGGAATCAGTAAGATTATTCCCATGCCTGAAGGACTACTAAGGGAACACAAAGAGATTGTTTTGCAAGGGGAAATAAATGATAACAATTAGCCTTGAATAATGCACTTTATGGTTTTCGATGTGTCAGTTTGCATCACAGGGACTTAGATTCTTGTTGAGACAGTTGTCTTGAAGTTTAATAACATCATTGATATCACGATTTACACACAACAGGGCTGCTCTTGTGGGTTTTTTTCATTCTTCTTTATCTTTGAAGAAGAACGTCTTGTGTCTCAGAATGGTGAGACAAGTAGCTGAGCAAGGTCATGTACCTGAATTATAAGCGTATGTTGTGCTGGGGATGATAATCTCTTCTCCAGTGGAGTTGCATGAAAATGCAGCAAAGCAGTGTGAAAGTCTTGTTATGTTACTGGACAGTACATGATATTGATTCGGTAGTGGTTAGTATACATTCAGCTAGACTGCTTGAGCAAGAATATCGGCCACTCCCTACACAGGTGCTGAAATGATTTGCCAGTGAACTGTAGACTTTTGTCAGAGGCTATCCCTGGGTCACTAGGGATTAGGGGTCTGTAGGTCTGCACCCTGTACAGCACATTGGTCTACATGTGATACTTCTGCAGTACCTCACATTGGTGTGTCATGCAGCAATCTCCCAGATAAATCAAGACACTTTTCTCATTCCCTCTGGCTGTGGTCATGGTCATTTTCTTACCCATTGTACTCGTTGGGATTTCCAGCTTGTTGGGATGTGACAGCAAATGCTCTTTGGTTACTGGATTCCAGCCTCCACCTCTCTGAGTTGGTGAGTCTGTAGCCATCCAGATCCCTTCCTGCTGGCCGTTCTGTAAACCCCTGGACTTCACACCTCCCAAGTCCCTACCAAACCTATCTGTATATCCCTCATGCCTTGGCATATAATATGATCATGCTAGGTGTTTCCATACACTGTGCCCTCCTCACCCACCAACTTGATGTCAAGATATTCTTGGCTGTGAATGAATCATCCTGCTCTTTCCAAATGATCCTGTTTGCATCCATGCTTTATTGTATTTCCCCCTTATAAATGCAGTTGCTTCCTTCATAATCTTCACCCCCATTCCTTCCAGTTTACAGCTCCAATCTCCAATAATAGGTTCTGCTCGATGTTCCCTCTGAATGTGCACATTGCATTTCCTTGATGGATTGAAAATTGTGATTTATCATCTTTAAGATTGCATCGTGCTTAAAATCACTGACCAGATTAATGCAGTCTGGGGACTGGTGAGAGCTCTTCTTCAGAGATTTTTAAAAAATTGTTGATGTTTATGTCTGTGTAATGTGAATTATAGAGTTAATTCTTTCCTTGAGTTCATCTTTGAGTACCCTCCAGATCTTTTCTGCACCTTTTTGATCTTCCATGGAAGGACGAGGTATATTCATTCTGTGAAATACCTCTTTGTCAATGGCGAGCAAGACGTCTTACTTTAAAAGCTGTCATTCAATAAATGTACCATTTGCTTCTCAGTCCATAATTAGTTGTTTGCCTTCCATTTCTCATTGAATGTCTTTTTTTGAATTAGAGTTCGGTACTTGTTTGCTTATTTTACTGGTTTTCTTTTTGCTCTTTCTATTCTTCCTTTTCTGCTTCTCTTTAACTGTATTCATTTTGTTGCTGCTCCTTTACTAGGCTTTAGTCACTTTAAGACTGTTCCTTTATGAAATACTAGCCCTGAGTAGCAGCTTTGTGTCAGGAGTTGGTAAGAAATGACGTTGTCAAGCAGATTTGTCTTTGCATTGGCATGCTTTTGGAGAGACAATATGTTGGAACCAATTGATTTCCACACATTGCAGGACCAGTTATCTCTGAAAACTGCTTTTTAGAGCTTTAAAACCTGTATTTCATTCAGGAGAGCTCTGTATAAATGCTGTAAGAAGACTTATACTGTTCTTTTAAAACTTTTAAATCATTCGAAAAAGAATGATATGGGCATTTAGTTTAACAGACTTATACTTGAGACAGGAATAACAGAGCTGTGCCTTCTGGCTGTTTAGTTTACGGATGCCAACTCACTGAAATTGTTGCTGTTAGCTTCCCTAATATTTTGAAATTCAGAACTGTCATCTAACTGATGTTCACTGAGATTTTCAAGTGTCTGCCACTGAAACCATGGACTCTTTTATAACTGCCAGCACTGTTGATCATGTTCGGCCACCTTGATGTAGGCTTTGCCTCCAGCTGGGTATTCGTACCTGATGTGGCAATGCTTTATTAGCTCTTGTAATACCAGACTTAAACAGGATATTAAAAGATTCATCAAACTTTTATTACTGCTCTTACAGTACACATATATTATACTCATAGGAACTTCACTGTCTGGACTGCTATTTGGTTACAAAAAAAACATGTTCCCATTAGCATGTGATGTTTCAAGGGGCTACAGTTAAAGGGAATTCTGAGACCTTTTTACCCTAGGGTCACATGCTGTGACACAGTGCTCAGACCATGAACACACCCTTTAAAGATACTGCCAACTAAAGGTGAGACATACTATAACACTGAGGTATTATTTTCCAAGGCCAGCGACTTCCATTTCACTCTCTCCTTTTCATCTTTATACTTTTTCTTTCTTCACCTTCGAGGCCAGACCAGTGTCAGCACGGTAGTGACTGCAATAGGCCCAGAGCCTGAGCTTTTGGTGGTGGCAATGCATGGAGTGGCGATTCCTGGCTGCAGTAGGTGCAGAGCATGGGCTCTTGGTCATGCCGGTGCCGGAGGGGGAGTTTCTGGCTGTGATAGGCCCGGAGCCTGGGCTCTTGGCCATGCGGTGCCCGGAGGGGGAAATTCCTGGCTGTGATAGGCCTGGAGCCTGGGCTCTTGACCATAGCGGTGCACAGAGGGGTAACTTCTGGCTGTGATAGACCTGGAGCCTGGACTCTTGACCGTGGCGGTGCCCAAAGGGGACCACCTCGCTGTGGTAGGCCTGGAGCAGGGACTCTTGGTGATTTAGCAGGCAACAGTAGCAGCAGAGCATCAATATCACCATTGCTCTACCCAGATGCAGAGATTTTGCAGAAGCCCTGGCATCCTTCATTGAGAATTAATTTGAACAGAAGATGAACTCTATTTAATTAATTTCTCTTTGTTTGTAAATCAAAATGGCATCCAATTGTAGCAACAAAATACTTTTCACTGTAACTTTCTAGACATGTATGACAATAAAACCATTCATTCGTTCATTAATATTGAAGTCTCCTTGCACTTTTTTAGTTAGTTTGACCTCAAGGTTTATTTTCTGATAATCCTTGTTTGATTATTCTTAAACAAAGCTGAAAATGTGTTGCTGGAAAAGCACAGCAGGTCAGGCAGCATCCAAGGAACAGGAGAATCGATGTTTCGGGCATAAGCCCTTCTTCAGGAAGCCCTGAAGAAGGGCTTATGCCCGAAACATCGATTCTCCTGTTCCTTGGATGCTGCCTGACCTGCTGCGCTTTTCCAGCAACTCATTTTCAGCACTGATCTCCAGCATCTGCAGCCCTCACTTTCTCTCAAATATTCTTAAACAAAGCTAGTTATTATTACTAAAAAAAGGCAGTGAATTTTACATGAAACTTGAATTAAGAGAGAGAGAAGTAATGGAATTTTTGAGGGATTTTATTTAAATAAAATAACTTCTAACAGAAGCTTGGCTGGAAGAAATTGGCTTATTAGATGTCTTTTATAGGTAAGAGTACTCATGTCACGTCGACACTGAATGTTTAGAAGCAAGCTAAATTGTTTGCATGCAGTTCTTTAATTCAGAGATGCCCTCTGATAGAACATTGGAAAAGAAAGAGAAACCAGTTGTCAGAGATAGTTGATTTATTAAGGTACTAAAATGTTGTTCAGTCACTGATTTTATCTTTTAAGAATGTTAAAGGCATTTTCACTATAAAACCTGAAAAAGCCCCTGGTTGAGAATGGAAATTGATTACATTTTCTGAAGAACACGTTTACTGCACAGCCGTTGAATGAACATCCATTTTGATGAAAAATCACTGCACAGGATAGTGTAGAAAAAAAGGTTTTCTCTTTTTATTGATCAGGATAAAAACATTGTGGAGGTTCTTGGAGTTTTATATATATAAGGTAAGATGTCCTTTTTTAAAACATTGTCTTTTAGATTATAGTAGGCCCACAGGGTTTATCTGTTACATTTTATCTCTGAGGCTGTGAGTATGAATTCTGCCAAGCCCGAAGGAATGTAACATCTGTCTAAAGGTGATAAAGTCAACTTGTACAATGCATAATGTACATAAAACTGCACATGGCCCGACAAAAAGTTAATATTTCTTTAGTTTTCCAGTTCAATGATATCATGGCAGTCTGCAGTATCCTAAAGCCTCAAATTTTGAAAGCACAATAAAAATATTTCATGCCAAAAAAATTCTCTTTTTTGTTCATGTTGTGGTACGAGTAAATTTCATGATGCTATAATTATCAGTAGGATGACCTACTAGAGGTTTGTTTCACACCTAACGGTCTTACATTATTTCTTCTTTGATGCTCCCTCAGCTAAAATAAAAAATTGTATACATGTGCATTTCAGTATGTGGGGGAGGACTGTATAATAGTTTCAACTGTCAGAATATAAGAAATATCAATGGGAGTAAACCATACAGTCTATCAAACAGGCTCTTCCATGCAAATTAATCATGACTGATACTTGGCTTCAATTCCACTTTCCACTCCCCGTATCCTTAGCTTCCCAAGAGATCAAAAATCTGTCTCTCTCAGCTATTAATATATTGAAAGTTGCAGCATACACACCTCTGGGGTAGAAAATGCCAAAGATTCACAGCCCTTGGAGTGAATAAATTGCCCCTCATCTCAGTCTGAAATTATTAGTCCTTATCCAGAGACAATGCCCCATGTTCTAGATTCCCCAAAAGTTTCTCAGTGTTTGTTTAGTCAAGCACCTTAAGAATCTTGTATGTTTCAATGACATCGTCTTCTAAACTCCAGAGAATATAAAATCAAATTACTGAGCATAAAACCCGCTCATCCAAGAGACAAATACTCTGAAACTTTAGTAATACCACCTCCAATGCAAGTATTTTGAAGTATGAAGGCCAAAACCTCACACATTATTCCAAGTGCAGTTTCATCAAAGTCTACTGTAATAAAAGCAAAATTTCAGCACTCCAATCCCCTTGCAATAAAGGCCAAATGCCTTTTGCCTTCCTAGTTGCTAACTGGAGCTCCACCATACATCAATCAATCTTCCATTCTAATTTATTCATTTATTTGGCAGAACCATTGGGAATATTAACATACAGACGGATCTGGAAGTGCAGGTCCACATTTTCCTATTGCCCGGTCTCGAGGGCGTTGACAATGAAGAAAGACTACTGGAAAAGTGGCAGCTGATAGAGGTCTACAATATTATGAGAGGCATAGATAGGGTGGATACTCAGAGGCCTTTTTCCAGGTTTGAAGTTTCAATTACAAGGGGATACAGGTCCAAGGTGAGAGGGGAAAAGTTGAAGAGAGATGTTTGAGGGATGTTTTTCATGCAGAGAGTGGTAGGACCTTAGAACATGCTGCCAGAAGAGGTGGTGGAAGCAAGCACATTGACGCTATTTAAGAGGCAACTGGATGGTTACATGAATAGGGAAGGATTAGAGGGATATGGACCGAATAAGGGCAGAAGGTTTGTTTTTTTAGTTATGGCATGATGATCAACACAGGGTTGGAGGGCCGACAGGCCTGTTCCTGAGCTATACTTCTCTTTTGTTATTTTCTGTTCTTTGTTCACAGGATTTGAACATTGCTAGCTAGGCCACCTCTAGTTGTTGTTGAGAAGGTTTTGAGGAGCTATCTTCTTGAACCACTAAAGCCCCATTGGAGTAGGTAAACCCATTGTGTTCTTAGGAAGGACGCTTCAGAATCTTGACCTCACAATGGAGAAGGAACAATGATATAGTTCTGGGTGAGGCTGCTAAGTGTAATGGAGGGGAACTGCTTATGGTGATGTTTCTAAGCATCTGCTACCCTTTCTCTTCCACATAATAGAAGTCACAGGTTTAGAAAGTGTTGTTGAAAGAGTCTTGAAGAGGTTCTGCAGTGTATCTTGTGGATGGTACATACTGCTGCCAATGTGCATCAGTGGTGGAAGCAGTGAATGTTTAAGTTATTGGATGTGATGCCAGTCAAACGCATCCCTTCTTCTTGAAACATGCGACTATCTTGAGTAATGCTGGAGCTATGCTCATCCAGGCAATTAGAGATTATTCCATTACACTCCTGACAAAATAATGCCTTGGTGATAATGAATAGAAATCATAGATTACTTGCTGCAGAATTCCCAGCCTCTGACTTGCAGGTGTCATCAGAATATTTATATGGTCCATTAATGATAATAGGAGAAAGTGAGGGCTGCAGATGCTGGAGATCAGAGCTGAAAATGTGTTGCTGAAAAAGCGCAGCAGGTCAGGCAGCATCCAAGGAACAGGAGAATCGACGTTTTGGGCATAAGCCCTTCTTCAGACCTGCTGCACTTTTCCAGCAACACATTTTCGGCATTAGTGATAACACTCAGGAACTAGATTGTTGGGGATTCAGCAATGAAACTACCAATAAATGTCAAGGGGAATGATAAAATCTTTCTTGTTGGAAATAGTTATGATCTAGCACTTGTGTTGGTGAGTTGCTCACTGCAGGATTCCTAGTCTCTGTCCTGCTCTTATAGACACAGTATTTATTTTGCTAGACTAGGTCTGGCTGAATTAAACCCTCTCAGAATGTTATTAGTGGAGGATTCAGTGATGGTAATGTCTTTGAATATCAAGATAGTCATTTTCTGGCATTTGTGTGGCCCAAATGTTACTTGGTATAATGGATCTAGCATTTTTCCCACAACTGATGTCAGGTTAACCAGTCTAGAATTCCTTATCTTTTCACTATCTCTCTTTGTTTAAATAGGGGGATTACATTAGTTATCTCTAGTAGCATCTGAGGAACAAGGATGTCAGCGTTTGGGGCATAAGCCCTTGATCAGGAATGTTGGAGGGGAACCTGCTGTGCATTTCCACCACCAAATTTTTTGACTCTGATCTCCAGCATCTGCAGTCCTCACTTTGTCCTTACATTAGCTATCTTTCAATCCATATGAACAGTTCTAGAGTCTATAGAATCTTGAAAGATGACCACCAATGCATCCACTATTTCTAGAGCCACTTTCTTAAGTATTCTGGCAAGTACTATTCTGGAAGTACCAAGTTCCTTTAATCAGTTAGCTCAATTAGATATATAGTTTGTGTTCATTGTTGAATGACAGCCATAGTCTGGATTTAATTCCTGTGATAGTTAACTTGCCCGTGCTCAATATGAAGTGATGTCCTACAAATATTATAACTACTTTGTGGATGTGGCTAAACTACCTTTCCATTTTGAATATTGTGCCATCACATTCAGCCTCATGTTTCTCGTGAACCTCTATGTTTTAAGATAAAATTACTAAAACTATCTCTGTTGTGAGCCTTTTATTGGATGAAAGCTTCCTGCGTAGCCTCTACAATTTCTTGCCAAGCAGTTGTATCAGAACCTATATATTGAATTTGGCCAAACATTGGTATAGGTTGTTTCAGGTTCTGATTTTAGGCTTCATTCTCGACTGAACTCTTATGAATTAATTTCTTCTTTTTTTCTAATCTTTCTCAACCTTTTATGCTCTGGTATCATTTTACGAAACGACTAAGAGCCAAGAGGAAAATTATATCTTATTTGAAATAAGTAAAGAAAATTAAAATAGTTCAAATGATCAAATGATGGAATGAACTGCCTTGGATCCTGTGCTGCATTGTGATCAGGGCATGTTTGTTAGCCCACAAAGTGACAACAACAATTGGTGCTTTCCTCAATAATTATAGTTAAATTACTTTAAATCAGACATTGCTGGCAATGCCATAACTAGCGCACGTTTGTGTGCAACTTGATTGCCATAAAATCCATGCTATAGAATTTGTAAATATCAGGTTACTGGTAGTGTTCACAAATCCAGTTCATTAAGCTGACCAGTGCTATGACCAATGATTAATGATAATGTTTCTAGATGAACGTTTCATAAAAAGAAGTGACACCTGATTGAAACGGACAATCAAAAATCACAATATAAGATAGAAAAGAGCTAGAAATCTGTATCTAAAGAATTTAGCAACACAAAGCAAACAATTCATCATAAAACTGAAATTTCGCTGCACTTATACTATCTTAACATATGCATTATGAATATATTCCAAAAGCATGGCTTGATTTTCTCATGAGTGTGAGTTTCCCAACCTATGGTGTAAAATTCAAGGCTGACCACAAGTCTCCACCCTCCCCACCCCACAATCATTTAATGGCTATGAGTTGCCAATCAGCTTGAGAATAGACTTTTGCTCTCAGTTTGGGAGGACGTTCTGCCTCCAAGGTATTCTGGTCCCAATAACACCTTGAGGAATAGTGGCTATAGCTGGTAATTGACCCAGTGCTTTCACTACTGGAGTTGGACCCAATGATGAGTGGGGATTTATTGCCAGGGCCAAGGGGCCAGGCCCCGGAAGAGTTGTGAGGTTGTTGGTAGGTTGGGATGGGCTGAACTATAAAGCAGATTTGAGGGGATGCAGTGGGTTGAAACTACTGTGGGGGCTCCAGTTGCCACAAAGAGTGCATAATGGAGATAAGCCTCCTATCCCGGTCATTAACCCAGACATTGAGAGTTACTGAGCTGCACACTTGAAGTGGGCCTGTTGTACTGTAGGTTAAATGCTGGCAGCGGGTAAAAGGAGTTGGCTTGTTAAGTTGGCTGTTAATTGGCCACTTAAGGGTCTCAATTGTTCCAAGGAAGACATATTCCCCACAACTTGTAAAATTGCAGAAGGCGTGTGGGAGAGTGGGCCGACACTGGGAGCAATAGCTTGGCCTTCAACTTAAAGCCTCCCTTGCCCTAGAAAAATGTCCCCTCAGTCCAATAAGTCCAGTCCACGGAATTTATAAATTGCCGTTCTAATCACTGCTTTCCTTCAAGAAAATCAATTGATCTTGCTTGCCTTTCTTTCTATGGAATACGCACTGATTCTGAGATCTCTGACCATGTTGCAGAGGTTGTTTGTCTGCTCAGAGCATTGCGGCGTTCATTGATGTGTGATGCAGTGAAATGTTGCCCAGTAGGGAGCAGATTTCGGTGTACTTACAATGAAAGAGATTTATGTTGAACTACTTTAATAATCTTAAAACCTGCTGTGAGACATATGTGGAGAGGATTTAACCACCTCTGAATATTTAAAACATTTCAAAGACTCTGTGGTTTGTTTTGTAGCATAAGCCGTCCGGGTAATTCAGTTTTAAAGACAATGTTCACAGGCTGATGATGACCTCTTGTCACTGTGTCACGGAGTCGCCACTTTTCTTCAGATTACTGAAAGGGACAAGGTTTTAGAATCTGGACAATCGTCCCATTCATACTTTCGTCTTCTGAAATGTTTAACACCTGCTATGTGTTCAAAGTTATTTAGTTGAGTTATTTAAACTGATTTGAATTGACATTTTACTAATTCAACATTTTATATGCAGCATTTTCAATATAAAGTCACGTTAATTGCTGTTTGTTTAACTGCTGTGAATTCATCCAAAAAGGTTTATGGTCACACAATTGCAATTCTACAGCTTCTAAAGAAAGTTGTGCAAAAAAAATGCCTACACATTAACAAGCTTTCCTCCTGCAGTTCCTGATGTGAAGGCATTTGAGTTTAAGTAAATTGTAGAACGTTATTTTATATTGAAACCTTTTTTGTGTGGTTAAGATCTGATTGTCTGGCTGAGCTAGTCACGGCCACTTAAAGGCTTCCACCTATCATTGCAGCTTAACTTAGGGCGGGAAAGGTCCTCACCAATGGTGGAATCTTGTGGATTAGATGGTGATCTCAGCTTCCAGCTAAACAACTACCCATAAAAGTAGCTTCTCTTTTTAGGAACGCCTGCTGCACTTAGACACTTGACAGAAAACGGCAGTCATTCCGTGGGTTCAAAAACCCTGAAGGTAGAAGACTTGTCTGACATGGGTTGTGGCTAATACAAAACTCTCAGTTGTTCTGTGCTGGTCAGCACAGTACCCTAGGCCCCAGGTCAATGAGCCAGGCAGAGGTGAGTGTTGGGCAGGCAGGAGCTGCTGGAGAGGTACTGTTGGTGGAAAGGGTGGAGGCCCCTCAGTACCCTACCGTCTCAATGCCATTTCTGCAAGCAAATATGCATTAGTTTGTTTGTTGTGCTCCCCTTGTCTGCTGCTGAGCTAATTCAGATGTGGACTGAAGAGAGGTCCTTAAGTGAGCATTAGTTGGCCACACAAATGCCTTAATCATTGAAGAAGAGGAGAGGATATACAAGGGCATTAGCTGGAGTGGGACATGAAAGTGGGGTGACCTTCACCCACCACCCTCCTAATATTTAAATATCCACTGCCACTGAACCTGCCATAAGGAAGGAGACAACATTTCACCCCAGACCAACAGCTTTTCTTTCTAGGTCTGGTGGTTGGGCAAGTATAGGAGTACCAGCCTTTGGGTCCAGTTCTCCTTGGTTGCTTCCTCCTGCCCTGTACACCAGGTTCCCCATTCCCCTCACTAGGGTTTGCCAATTTGGCTCTGGCAAAGTGATTGAATGGCAGTTCTCAGATTGGTGACTCCCTCCCCAGATGGGATCAGAACCATAATACAGTAGAACCTTGATTATCCGAATATCAATTATCCGAATTTCAGATTATCTTAACAAGATCTCAAGGTTCCGTAAAATAGCATTACTCAGCATACAGTTATCAGTTAAATGGCAATATGGCGTACATTGCTGGATAACCAAGGAATGTACGGATAACCTGCACTCAAATTGCTGCTTGTTACTAGTTTAATGCAAACGATCAATTACCTAACCAAAATACTCTCCGCCCCTCTCGCTCGGATAATCGAGGTTCCACTCTATACGTTTTTGGGTACACAGTTCACATTTCCTTGGGGGTTGGTTTGACGATACTATAGCTTTAAGAGGTATTTTGTCCTGGTTTTGTTCTTGAAGAGAGGTTTTACGACAGAGGTGAGAAGCTGTCCAATAAGGTAAACAGCTTGTGAGGCCTTGATTTTTTTTTAAAAGTTGAAACAATAGAAGCAGTCTGAAAGGGTGGGGTCAGGCTCCCCCAGAGACAGGATTTTTAGCTTTCGTTTTCAGTAGGAGTTGCTGGGATCTTGAAGCTGAGATTGGAAGCTGCAGGACATCTCTTCCTGTTACTTTCTCTCTCAGAATTTTCTCTTGATGTTTTCATCCTAGACTGGAGAATTGATTGTGAGACGACCTATTTTACTGAATTTGCCAAGGGTGTGTTTATGGGAAGTTGCTGTATTGGAATAGTTAATATTTAATAGTTAAGTAATTTATTATTGTGTTAAGTTTTGCAACAGTGTTATTGTTTTCCGATTTCGTCTTTTGCTTCAAGACAAGTAATTTGACCAATCGAATAGCATCCGGAACACAAGGCCTGGCACTGCCTTTAAAATAGGAAAATGTTAGGGTCTAGGCTTTCTTCTTCATATATTTTGAGAGGTTTGTCATTGGAAATCAAAATGTATATCTCCCTTCCATAATATAGACTAAGGCAATGAATGTTTTTCTTAATTTATTTTTTCTGTGCACCAAAAATGCTTTAAGAAATATGTTGGAAAGCTTTTGCATCCAGAAAAAAGTCAAAGTCCTCTGAGAAATCAGAGTGCTGATTTGTAGTCTGAAAATTGAGAAGGACAAGGAAGAACATACGCTACTGCAGAAAAGAAATGCCCAGTATGAGGGGAATGCAAGGGAATCACTAGGTAAGACTGTTTTGTATGTTACAGTCGGCAGCATTGTCTTTTGTAGAAGACTAAAGCAGGCTTCAGGGCATCACATAGTATTAAAGTCAAACCTCATAATAGGGGTATATTTATAAATAGGCAATTTTCTGTCTGTAAGTGTGAGTTTACAATCATTGAAACTGAACTAGAGTTGGTGCTGAAACTTACAGTTATTCCAAAATATCAAGGTAGGTTTGTGATCAGAGTGTCGGAAACAAATGAAGTTCATTTTCTTCAACTTCCAAAGATTATGTCTAACATTTGCAAGGAATAAATGAAGGGTCCACATTGGTTATAGCATTTGCAGCTGTCGCTGAGTATCAATCTAACATTATTCCATGTTGAAATCCTGACTGCCTTGGTGATTAACAAACTCCCAAAGTGAAGTTGCCACATTATGTCTGATTTCAGGTAGTTTTGTGCTACAGCTTCGCATCCATTTGGAACATCACTGAAATAGTATCTAAACTTGATATTTAAGAGAACACTTTTCACAAATAAAAATCAAAACAAAATCCTGGACTCATCAAGCACAATTCACTTGATACCCACATATCATTACTCCAATATGGTCATTCTGCTACACTACTTGTTACCTTACGGAACACTAATTGCTTTTCATGAAACAAGTCAAATAGAGTTGTTTATATTAATACATAAATAAAAAGAATCCTAATTATGTTTCTCAACAAATTGCAATCCAGTTCCTTGTTTTGTAGATGTTAATTAACCCCAAATCAATTTCATTCTCTTGAAATTTGTTTCCAAAAAAAAAATCTAATATCCTATTATGGAGGAAATGTATTTTCTACTGTAGTTCAATGCTTATGAACTTGGTTTTATCCTCTAGACAAATGCTGCTGATGCTAGCTTGTTTAATTCCACCTTTGTTTTGGAGAAGCATGCTAGGGCTCCTTTCAGCCACTGAATCTCTCTCACACATTAGTTTTTTTTTCTCATAACCTAGTCCCCTAAAGTCTGAAATGACTTTAGTGGCTTTTCAGGGAAACCTTTTGCATTTATAACCTTCGAGAGGTTTTGGTGGCAAATTATGCAACTTCTACTGTGGAAATGAAATTTGTACTTATCTGTATACATCAGAATAACCACTTTTGAGTAACATAGTCCAATGACTAATTTGTCTTAGTAGAAAGTACCTAACGCTGATTCGATGGTTCCAGAGTGTGGTCAGTAATACTCTCAATCAGCTCTATTCTGAGTTCCTGCTAAATCTTTTTTCGTTGTTACTGTCTATTACTCCACATTATCTACATTAAGACCCATCATTAATGAATCGGGTCTTCGGCATAATTGGGAAAATCTCTCTCAATATTATCTTTTATCAACTCATTGCTTGTTCATAAAACTTTGTGATATCATCAGTGTAAGTGCCCTTTGCTATAACAGTCACAAAAATTGTAAACAATTGGTTACGAGGAAAAATCCACTTTTTTTTTTCCCAGGTAGAATTTCTCCTTTTATCACTGCCCTCTGCCTTAGTTGGCAATCAATACTCAATCTATCCAGACAATTTGTCAACTATTCCATGACCTTTAATAACACAACTCAGTGTGAGAGTTTGACAGAACTTTGTTCTGATTCATTGGGTGAGGAACTGCTTAGATCTGCCAACTGCCTGCTGCTTTTGGGATTATTCTGCAGATACCCCCGTGTATTAAGTCTGCAAATAAATCTCAGCAGGGAAAATAATTGAAAAATATAGTCCATCAAAGGGCTTTGGTCAATTCCCAAAGAAAAATGCTTTGATATCTTGTGTCTGAAAATCTAGCTTATAGCTTCTAAATTTAAGTGATCCATACAGGGGCTATTAACCTGTATTATATTGAGCCTTTCTACCTGGTGATAGAGATAACTCCAATAAAAAGGATCATTTTAGGATTATTGATGGAGATGAAGAAGCAACCTAATTCTTCTTTAATTTAATAGCCTGGTATTTCTTCATTATTTCCATCGCAACAATAGAATAAAAGCTATGTTGAACCAGGTTTTACCAAAGAAATGTTCTTGTAAGTGGTTTATACTGGTTTCATGCCAGAGCTTTGCTATAGATCAATTATTTGTAATGCCAGCAAATTATATCCACCGAGACCTAGATTTAGCTGAATGACATGGCTGCTCCCGCCATGTGTGGGTTCAAAGAGTATATTTCCACGTATTCAGTTCTTAATAAGTAAAAGTTGGCATGCAAATATTTAGGTGAAGCAAGACCCAACAATTTCTTATGTTTTTTAGCTGTTTTCGATGCATTTTCTTTATTTCTCCTCAGTGAGATGCACGTTGTATTCTCTATTTATCTAAATGCTTATTATGGCATCAGAATCTGTGTATTCAAATAACATTTTTACAATTGTATTTTCTCCAAGAAACTGTGCAATTATGATTTTACAAATTCACTCTCTGAATGCCATCACATCAACAAGACATAAAGGAACTTAAGGAAGCATTATGTCATATACTCCACACTTGCCTCAGGCCCTGATTGTTTGTGTCGATTTCTGATTGTTTTATGCAATATTGCGATTTTGGGGAAATTTCAACATGAGTTGCTGTCAACAACATCAACAATCTACTCATGTCATTAGTCTAGAAGAAACTACTATTAAATCAAATGTTTCTTTGCTTGCCGTGTTTGGAAAATCATTAAATAGGAGAATCTCTCTCTAACTAGCTGATGACAGCAGCATAAGGCCACAATCTAAACTCAGAAAAGATAAATTTAGAATTGTGTCAGGAAGTTTTTCTTCCTACAAATATTGACACAAACGTCTGGGTAGATCAGTGGAGGAATAATCCATGCCTTCTCTTAGATGTGATGACAGGCTCGGTTGAATGAATTGTATTTCTCTCATTAGTATCTTAAGACCTAATATTTTGACCTTTCATGAGAACACTCCTGAGGTAATTGCCAGGAACATAGGAACAGGAAAAAGCCCTTCAGCCCATTGAAGCCCTGCTCTATTATTTAATATGATTTTAGCTGATCGAGCAATTCAATGTGTTTTATTCACAACAAACACGTAACCCTTTATGCCATTGCTAATTAAATATTTATCAACTTCAACTCTAAATATACTCAAAGACTGGACTTTCACCACCCTCTGAGGTAAAAAAAGTTCAAAGATTTATCACCCCTGAAAAAGAATCCTGATCTCAATCTTAAAAAGGATTCCCCTTATTATAAATTGTGCCCCCTGGTTGTTGGCTTCTCAATCAGGGAAAACATTTTACCTGCATCACTTTAAGTATTTTGTACATTTCAGTGAGGTCAACTCTCATTTTCAAAGGCCTAGGAAATACAGAACCATTTTGCCCAACCTCTGTCCACAGGACAGACCTGCCGTCCCAGAAACAAGTCTGCTAGACTTTTGTTGCACTTCCTCTGCAGCAATTATATCTTTCCTGAGTTAAGGAGACCAAAACTGAACACAATACTCCAGGTGTGCTCTAACCAGACTGCGAGACAATTGAAGGAAGACTTGACAATTACTCGACTTAAATCCTTCAGAATTCTCACTGGCACATTCTGATATCTCCTAATCTCAGATAAACCCATTTACACCTCAAAACCTTATCCTTCAACCTGCTTGTGAATTGGGAATAACCTGTTTCTTATCTGCAACTATTTGTATCTAATTGGGGTAACCTACTTTGGCTGGTCATTGCTGAGAGTTCATCTGCAGGGAAGGTGGAGTGCAGTCTCAGCCAATGGTGTCAGATATTGAAGGTTCTGCAATTAATCATTTCAAACTTTTTCTCCTCCTGATGCAATTTTCTTCATTCCAGGTGCTCTGAAATCATAAAACTTGGAAATGTAATGAGCTCCCTGATGCTCACTTTTTTCTTCATGTAAGACCTATGTTATACTGAGAAATGAGAGACAATTTCTGATTTTTGGATATAATCACTTAATAAGTACAAAACATGTGGGCGCTGACTCTCCCATATCTCCCTCTTTTACATTATTAGTGAGTAAGTTGCCAAAATTAGGCTTGTGTCCTCTTCCAACTGTCTCTCTTCCAGCAGCCTGTCCTTGTTAGGAATTGTGCACAGTCTTTACTGCATGACAAAATAGCACATGTTATTGTCAGTCACAGTCTGTTTAATTGGACAACTAGTTGAGAATTCTTGTCGTTTTTCAGAGAAATTCTGCAAAGATAGTGAGACTTCAAAAAACGTACATGCATTTAAGAATGCTGTCTCCAACTGACTGGATCTTTCCAATTGCAGGTGTCAGTACAGTTCATTTAGTGCACAATATGATGCCCATAGAATTTTAAATCTACTTTTATGATAAATATAGGTCTACAAAGTGATAAAATACAACATATACAATTAACAACAGTTTGAAGCAGAAACTCTTACTTTGCTGACCAAGTTGGTGATTAAACCTCATCCAAGACAAAGCAACATGCTTGATTGGCAGTACACCTACAAGCATCAACTCCCTCTAGAAGGACAAGAGCAGCAGATGCATGGGAACACCATATATCTTTAAATTCCCCTCCAAGCCACTCACCATCCTGACTTGGAAATATATCACAGTTCCTTCACTGTCACTGGGTCAAAATCCTGGAATTCCCTCCCCAATTGCATTGTGGGTCAGCTCACAGTAGGTAAGTTGCAGCAGTTCAAGAAAGCAGCTCATCACAACCTCCTCAAGGGCAAATGGGGAGGAAATAAATGCTGGCCACCGAGTGACACCCACATCCCACAAATGAATGAATGAAAGTTGTGCTGGAAATAAAGGAGTTGCTACTCACTACTTGAGCCGTTTCTCTCAATTTGGTGGCAGTTACCATGTTGGCAAATCTCTTGTCACCAGCCGTCATCATTGTAATTGCATGATCCTCACTTCAATGAAAGGAATATTTCCACCTTTGCAATTTTCTGCTATTTTCTGTGATACTCATGTCTTCCTCTTGCTAATATATTGCTTTTGCTTTAAGACCAATGCATCTTCAAGTGTAGCAGTAATTCTGTAAAAGTAGCCATTGGACTCCCCAACATATTTCTCGACCACAGTTTGTCAGAACAAATCTATTTGTTCACTAGTATCCTTTAGGGAAGGAAATTGCCCATCCTATTTGGACTGGCCTACATGTGACTCCAGACCCACAGCAAGGTGGCTGACCCTTAACTGCCCACTGGGCAATTAGGGAAGGGCAATAAATTCTGGCCTAGCCAATAGCACCCACATCCTGTGAATGAATTTTTTTTTAACAAATAATCTTTAATGTTTTGTTTACGTATGGTTTAGCAGGCTGCTAACATTGGCACAAGCCCATGTTATGTAAAAGTCCCAGCTAACTACCTGCCCAGTTTTGCATGCTTTCAACATGCACCTTATAGGGAAGGGCTTGAACAGTGTGGAACATAGCAACATTTTTGGCAGAATCCTTTAGGAATTCTGGTGAGGATTGTCTTGATGTCAGAAGCTACTTGTTGCATTTTGTAGGGATCTGCCAAATGGTGAAGCAAGATTCTCACTAGGCAGCAGCACGTTGCCTGTTAAGGGAGTTATAGCTTGTTGAGTGCTTTTTTTTTAGCTCCAGATCTCACTTCATTAATGTGCAGATGCGAAAAACTCTTGACCTGGAAGTCAGAATGTGTGTCTGGTGATGTTTGGAAAGTGCCGTTCTGTATGCAGAATGCTGCAGTAATCAACACTGAACGGCTGCTGCGAGGACATTTTGTGCAGCAGGATGGGTGTCCAGCCCATGAATTGCATCTCTGTGCTGCTTGCTCCTCTCCACTCTCACTTACTTGGTGTCTCCCTGATTGCTTACAACACCCATGCCTTGTCTTGCTTCTATGCTGTGCTGTGCCTGTTAGCATGTATACTCAAAGGTTATTCGTACTGCTGCATTGATGTACTGTTTTGTGCAGACACACTGACAGACTGCTTATCATGTTTGCTCATAGGGATTTGTCTGGCATGAAGGGACATCATCTTGGCACAGTAAGCCATCAATCTAACACCTACAGCATGTGCCAGCCACCTTTGTGGCAAACATACTGCATGTTTATTCAACCCAATGTCTGAACATTGGTGAGGCTAGTCCTCAGTCCAGTCAAAAGGATGCTGCTGTCCATTAGTGTGCTCTGGTGCCACCAGTCATAGGCATGGTCTGCACACATTTCAGGGTATTGGCTATGACCTTTCTTCTGCTCAGGAGCTTTGCAGTCAGGAGTGATGTCCGATCACAGTGCAGGAGCAGGCAACGCTCAGTCCTATAGGGCCATCATAAGCAGTTAGGGGAATCAAGTAGCATCAATTGGGGAACTGCAATGACAGCACTTAGGGGTTTGGTCAGTCTAGGTGTTGCTTATCGAAGTTGATCAGAGGTCTAGGGTAAATAGCATCCTGGAGATCCATTGTTGAAGGGCAGTGGAAGAGTAAGCACTGCCAAAAGGAGTGAGACAACCCAAGCTGAGAGTAAACAGAGGTAAAAATTGAGGTGGGGGCTTGGATAATGACAGGGAAACACAAGGGCAGTGGAAGAATCAGCATCGGATGGCACCGTAGGCTACAGGAAAGAGAATTATTGGCAATGGCCTCCATTTGGGGATCACAGATGACCAGGGTAGGCGTTACTAAGATGTACTGGCTGGGCTCGGGCAGGTTACTCAAGCAAATGTTAATGTGATGGTTCTCTACATGGGAAATGAGTGGAAATGGGCTGTCAAGTTTGTGAGAGGTAAAAGAGGACATGGAAGCTCCAGGGTGGTATCCAGTGACCAGTTAGAAGCCAGTGCTAACAGAACACTAGATGTGCTCCCTATCATCATTTGTAGTTCTCAAGAAGTGAAATTCAACTGGAAAATGGCTGGATCAACTACTAGGCTGGGCTGAGTAAGTGTCAGTTTGATGGACCAAAGTGTGAGATCTACATCTGCTTGAGTCTAGGGCATTGAAGAAGCAAATATATAGAAGCTTGTGAAACAAACTCCAGCTATATTTCATTTGCAATCATTTCCTTGTCATCTGCAATACGTGCAGGATGAACGTGTTTAAGGATTATGTCCTGGTCTAAGGTGATTTGCAGAATGCTACTGATTCTTGAAAATCAGTCACTGGCACCTCATTAACGCAGAGGTTAGCAGGAATAACTTAGAAAGAGGTGAATGTGAGTCTGCACACAGCAGTTGCATGATAAAGTGGGGCTAGAATCAGGTGAGGGGGACTCCAGAGGGGTGAGATCAATAGATAATGAGGTGAGTTGGTTAAGATATGGCTAGATACCTTGAGAGGCTGCTCTACAAGAAAACCTCCAAAAATTTCAATATAACTGACATTTAGCTAAAAACATATAAAGTTCAGCCTGTAGTTTCTCATTCATTCTGGAAGCTGACAGCTGTCAGGATAATATGTCACATTCAGCCATGTAGTGATATACCTCGTAATCCCAGTAGACAAGCACATTGTGTCGACACTTGTCAAGTAATATTCCACAGAAAATCATGTTCCTCTAAAACCTCAAAAAAATCTAGTATCTGTTTTCACTTCATAATGCCTTCAGTATAATAGCTATCATAAATTTGATGAACAAAAGAACAGACTGCACAGTCAATTTTTTATTTGTGATAACGCCATGAAGTAATGTTTATGAATAAAAAGCTCTCAATACAATCATGCTATTTCTTAAGGACTGTAATGATTAAATATTTAAACAAAAATAAAAAAAAGTTCACAGTCAATTTGGGATCTATTAAAATATATGTAGCTTTTTGCTAACAATGACCATTCAATCATGGTGAGACATTTGGGATGTGTTATTATAGTTTGCAGAATTTCAGAATTAGCAAGTAGCTCTCTCTGGATTGTGTTCAAATTAAAGTAGTTCCAGAAAGGAGTTTATGAAAAAGTAATCTAAGTCTAATTTAACATTTTTACATTAAAACGCATAAAATTATAATTAAAGCCTTCAATCTTCATTGTTCTATATATATATAGATATATATATATGGAGTGTTTTATTCTTGTCCCATGTAATCTTAAAGGAGGACAGCATTATAGCAGCTAATGATTTTAAGATATTGTAAATAATACATTTCAATTTTAATCGTCCCATGTCTGCAATGCCAGAAGCAGGTACAGTAATTTCTTGAACCTTATTTTTTCCATCGGGAGAGATTACAAGAACAAATCAATCTAGGTTAAATCCATGAATGCACCACTTACCAGTTCACAACTGAGATTAGCAGAAGATTGCTTTTGTTTCAGGGGACGTAGGCACTTTGAGGATGAAATTCTAAAGGGATTATACGTAGATAGCCATGAATTTGGAATATGACCTGGGTCAGTTGTATTTCTACTCCCCTTCCATTCAATCTTACATGCCACTTAGCTAACTTTTTAAAAGTTTCTTTATGGGATGTACAACTCAGTAGCACTTATGGTACACATTAAACTGCCCATTAGAAGGTTGTGTTCAATTGATATAGATTTTCTCATAGCAGTGCACCCAGCATGCTGCTATGGTGGTGATTGGGGAATCCAATAAAATAGGCTGCTTGATATGCGATATTGGTTTAACTTGTTGAGTGATGTTGGGCCTGGACTCATCCAGGAAGTGGAGAATAGGTGGTGGGAAGGCTTTAGGTTATGAGGGGGTGAGTTTCTCATAAGAGAATCCCTCACATCCCACATGCTCTTGAAGTCATAGTATTTACTTGGCTTCTCCAGTTAAATTTCCGGTCAATGGTGACCCTCTGGATAGTTTTGCTGCTGAAACTTAATGAGGGTAATGTTTGAGGGTAATGATGTCATATGTCGTGGAACAAAGGTTAGACTCTTTTATTTTGGCCAATGGCCACTGCCAAACATTTGTATGGTGCAGGTGTTACAGGCCACTTTCCAGTCTAACTCCAAACATTATCCTGCTCTTAATATATGTAAGTAAGGACTTCATCATTATCTGAGGAGTTAAAAATTGTTTTGGACACTGGAGCATATCAAAACATATCATCACTTCCAAGCTTATGATTATGAATAGATCATTGATGAACAGCTAAAGATTGGCATAGGTCACT
This sequence comes from Chiloscyllium plagiosum, assembly GCF_004010195.1. Lineage (NCBI taxonomy): Eukaryota > Metazoa > Chordata > Chondrichthyes > Orectolobiformes > Hemiscylliidae > Chiloscyllium > Chiloscyllium plagiosum. Next base: position 58,199,792 of record NC_057711.1, on the reverse strand, counting down.
AGGATGGTCGACAAATTTACCCTGATTTTCGCTGCCTTCAGTTTTTTTTCTCGACTCATAACTACAACAATGAATGAAATGATTAATGTCATTCACATCTCACCTTTAGAGCTCAGTTCTTTTTCCCACATTCAGACAAAGGCTGCAATGAGATCTGGAGTTGAGTGATGCTGACAGAACTAACGTTACTGAGCATGATATTGGTGAGTAAGTACCACTTGATCACACAACCATTTGTACCTTCTTTCATTATGCTGATGATTAAGAGTAGACTGATTGTCAGCTTGGATTTGTCTTGTATTTTGGTGACTGTGCAATCTTCCACATTACGTGGTAGATGCCATTTCTGTAGCTCCAATAGAATTATTTGGCTAAGGGCACAGCTAATCCCAGAACAGAAATATTAAATACTACAGCTGGATGTTGTCTGAACCCATACTCTTTGCTGTGTCTTGTGCTGTCAGCCAATTCTTGAGATCACCTGAAGTGAATCAAATTGACTGAATCTTGGAATCTAAGCTGTTGGTGGCCTCAGCAGGAGGGTGAGATGAACCATACAATCACCACTTCTGGCTGAAGGTGGCTGCAATTGCTTAATCCTTGAGATTTGCACTGACATGCTCAGCTCCCTCGCCACTTAGAATGGGAATGTTCATGGAGTACACATCCTCTTGTTAGTTATTTACATATCTATCATCATTCCTGACTGGATGTGACAGGCTATCAGAGAACTGATAAGATCATATGATGTGAGCTTTATCCATAGCATGCTTCTGCTTCTGTTTTTGGTTTTGGCATATACATAATCCTGGGGCATATTTCACCAGGCTGACACCTTCTTTTTCATGCCTGGGCCTGGTACTGCTCCTGGTGTGCCCTACTGCACCCATCATTGTACCAAGGTTGATCCCATGGCTTGATGGCAATGCTAGAGTGAGTGATAGGCCAGGACACAAGGTTACAGAGTGTAGTTGAATATGATTAAGTTGCCAGTCATCCACGCATGATGCTTTACAGATGCCCAGTTTTGAATGGGTGGATCTGACCTGAATCCATCATCTCATCTAGTATACATATCTAAAACTTGGTGAATTGACCACATTGTGACTCTTATCAGCTTTCTCTCACTCTTAACCCATACCTCCCCATTTGAATTATCTGACCTTTTCCCTTATAAAGGCCTTATATCTGTCTATCCACTCAAGGCAATTGACATTCCTCTGTGAGGCCTCAGATCTCCCCCACTGAGGTAATCAACTCCTCTTCCTCCACTATGTCCAACTTCTGCCACTGACATTCTCAAACTGCTCCCTGCACAATCTGCAATGTGTCCACCAGTTAGCTGATTTCACCCTGACCTCCAGCCCTCCCAAAGTGCTCCTCACTGACACCTCTGATTCCAACCTCTCTGATGTTGACAATCCTGTCTTCACTCTCTACCTCAATGCCTCTAATTTGTGGTGTCATCTTGATCCCTTTTGGAAATTGAGGCCTCTTTTAAATCTGTGAGCTTTTAGTATTCCACATTTGGTATTTCTTTTGCAACATTAAATCTCATTTAATTATGTTATAATAGTAACTAGCCTTCCACAAGCATGAGTAAAAGATTTATTGAATGACATGCTGCCTAATTATGAGTGTAAAGTTTTTGAAAATAAGAAGATTTTGTTATGAGAAGGAATGAAAACTAATCTTTAAATGGAGGAGGGCAGAAGACACCTGGCATCATGAGTGGCCATCCATGGTCATTAGCCAAAAGTAATCAGATCATTGATTGATGGAATCTAAATTACCTGCCCTAGAAATAGGGTATGTCAACATGCCGAGGGCAGAGGAGAATTCTCATGGGGCAGACCTTGTATGCAGTGGTCTTCATCAGCTGGTCTTCAATGGATGATCCTCAGAAAGCTATTTTCTCCAAATGGAAGCTGAACCAGAAGAAGAGGAGGAAGACTGAGGAAAATGTTAGCTAACATTTGAGCTAGACAGCCAATTTCTGCCTTCACAACTTTAACAAGACCAATATATTCCACTGCAGCAGTCTTGTGTCCTCTGGTATCGTAACAATATCCCTAATTATCATCGTTGTGTTGTTTTCTTTGTCTAATTAACAAGCGTATCATATACAAACTGCTGCATTTTAACTTTCTCAATAAACTGTCAAAAAATTGCTACAATTTGTTGACTGTCAATATTTAGTAGTATGATTACAAATCCCTAAAATCAACATCCTCACCTAGCCAAGTCTTTTGACCTGACCCTCCCACTCCTACTCCCTATCCCTATCCTTACTCTCCAATTACTCTTTGATCCCTAATTCCAACCCCTGCCCCACTCTAACCCAACCCCACGTATCCTTCAAATCTCAGTCGTGTCAGCTGCTAATTGCATCACTAAGCCACTCTTGGCGAGAGAGATTTAAGTTTCAAACCAAGAGTACAGTCTGTGCTCATGCTGCCCTCAGTATATCTTCCAAGTGATTTTCAGCATAAGAGGTGTACTGATTCTTCAGCTAAGAGTAGATGGCAGTCAGCAGGAAGTCTTCTTGTCTATGTTTGGCCCAAATACCATGCAGTTTCACAGGTTCTAGAATCAATAGTGAGTGAAAACCTCCAAGACTGTGGGCTATTTATTTTGTGCAGTTGGCATGGACATTTTACAACATTCTGCTCTGAACACTGAATACATCTAAAGAATTTTCCTGTCATCAAAGCTCCACGGGAAGATTGCAGTCTTAACCTGCTGTGCCTCTTAACTTCATGTCCTGGAGTGGGAAATCTCTGAATCACAGAGGAGTTGAAATGCTTCCAGAATTAGAAGTTAGGTCCCAGATCAGCTTCTACCTACTGGAAAATCCAATAAAATCTGATGGATCTATATTCCCCAACAGTGTGGTGTGAACAGTACATTCTCTATCTGTTCAAAACAGAAAGGGAGTAAAGTGAAATCATTCTGAGGTTAGTGCCAGATCTAAAATTGGGATTTAAACTAGTCTTCAACAAAACAAATACCCATTTCTTTACAAAACACATGAGACAAAAACAAAATCTTAGATTAAAGCATGAATGTCCAAATGTATTAGTTTTCCATTACTTCTGCAAACATTCAAGAACAACAATATATATTTAAACAGCCCAGTCCCTAATTGCAGTGTGTTCTGGTTACTAATACATTAATTCTCTAACCTAACTGTCACTGTACACAACTACAGGTTCTATAAAGGTTGAGAAATAAATGTAGTTGACCTTTGGCAAAATAATTCAATGTGTCAGTGCCATAACATTTGCAAGCCAAAGGAAATAACATAGATTAATGTGAAAAACATGGTACTTGAAATACACTCTGCAGAATAAAATAATGCAAAAATATATTAAATGTTTATTAATATAAATAAAATACTTCCTCCCAAGAGAGGAGCATAGCTGGTGAGGCTAGCTTTTATTTGTCCATCAGTAATTGCTCTTAAGCAAACATACTAAGTCATCTTATGGAGCCATTGCAGTCCAGGTTGTGCAAGGACACCCTCAGAGCATTTCAGAACTTTGACCCAGTAACACAGAAAATGAATGTCAATAGGGCTGCTTGTCCTGGGTGATATTGAGTTTCTTGAGTGCTGTTAGAACTGCATTCTTTCAGACAAACGGAGAGTATTCCATCTTACTCTTGAATTATGTTTAATAGATGGTGGACAGTTTTTGAAAGTCAGAAGATGAATTATTCACCACATCATTCCCAATCTCTGACCTGCTCATATAGGCACAGTATTTATATGGTTGATCCAGTTCAGTTTTTGATTAATGGCAACCCCCAGGATGGAGGTTCAGCATGGTAACACCATCAAATGTTAAAGAAAGTTGGCTAGGTTCTCTCGTTGGCGATTTTCATTGCCTGGCACTTGTATGACACAAACGTTATTTATCACTTCTTAGCCAAGCCTGAATGCTGTCTAGATGCATGCAGACATGGACTGCTTCACTATTGGAGAATTTGCTAACGGTATTGACTTTTGTACAACCATCTCAATTTCTCACCATATGATGGAGGGAAGGTAATTGCTGAAACACTAAAGATGCTTGGACCTCAGACATGACTTTATTTCAATAACATTTCAGATCTACATGATATATTTAAAATATAATATGTGATGTTCCCAAATGTACAAAACAATGAATAATACAGGTCTGATAAAATCAAAAAGAAGCTGTCATTATCATTTAATCAGAATCAGTTATTTTACATTCAGTGCCCTCAGGAAAAGTATAAGCAAGCTTAATTATTCTACAACACGATATTTCTAAAGGAAGTCAAGATACATTTTGTATAGATTTATTTAATGTTAATGTTGCAACAGGTTGAATCAAATACACCCTAACTGATATGTTACATAATAGTGCTATTACATGATTATTTCTTTGTTGATCCATAGGAGGTTGGGTAAATGTTAATGGTAGGATGCCAGTACAGTTTGAAAGTCAAGTCAATGATCTGAGAGCTTTAGATCTAGTAAGACAAGTAAGGGTGAGCTCAAAGCTAGTCACATCTGCTGGTTATAGGTTCTATTGGAAGCCAAGATCTGAGGGTGCAATCAGGATTTGATAATCAACTAGGAAATTAACGGGTATTGGAGCTCCATGATTAAAGTTGAAATTCCCTACAGGGAAAGATGAAAACTTTAAACTAATGGTGCAGAACAGGCTTAACAGAACTTGCAATAAGCATTGCTGCCAGGATGGAGAGGCACCACAATCTTGGCTACAGTAGCGAAATCAAGGGCAATAGAAGTAATTTAAAGTGAGATCACAGCACTGGTAACATGGCAAGGCCAGAATTAATGTGACAAATGCAGTTTAAACACCCAAGCAGAGTAAAAAAAAAGCTAAGAAGTCTATTGAGGCCACTTTAAGCGTGGGAGTTCAATTATTTAAACCGCATGGCCTCAATGCTACAATCATCAGGAAAATGCAGGAAATTGTCCATATTGTCTAAAAAGTGGGAAATCTCCATTTTGTCTGTAAATGGTGGGGTACTTCCATTTTGGCTGTAAAGGTTGAGAACACTAGATTTTAACTGCAAAATATTGGAAAATCTACAATTTGCAGAATAATATTGCAACATTTCTACATTACATAGAATCATAAAAATCCTACAGAGTGAAAAGAGTCTACTAGGCCCATCGAGTCCAAACTGACTGTTAGAAAAGCATCCCACCTTGACCCCTACCCTATCCCTATAACCCTGCATTTCCCAAGGCTAGTCCACCTAGCCTGCACATTCCTGGACACTATGGGCAATTTACCATGGCCAATCCACCTAAAGTGCGTATCTTTGGACTGTAAGAGAAAACTGCAGCACCCAGAGGAAACCCATGCAGACACAGTGAGAATGTGTAAACTCCACACAAGCAGTCACCCAAGGCTGGAATCAAACCCAGCGCTAACCACTGAGCCACCACGCCACCTCCAACAACATGGAATAATTATAAGTGCCCAGATCATTGTCACCAACTGACCACATTCTGCATCTTGAACTATAACCAGAATCCAACTTAATACTCAGATGTGCACTGAAGGATTACGGTTTAAAGAATTTAAGACAAGGAAAACAAGGCAGCAAATTGAAGAAGCAAAAATCTACTTGCGAAGGCAATTTGAAACAGCATTGAGATACCACACAGTTTAAAAGTCTGTTATGTAAATAGAATAAATATAATAAGGGTTGACTGGAATAGTGAATTCCACAGATTCACGATCTTTGAGAGATGCATTTTTTCCTTATTTCTGTTTTAAACTGCTACCCATTATTCTCAAAGTAGGACCAAGGACCACGTATTCAAGATTACCCCACATGAGGAAACATGCTCTCCATGTCTACTTTATCAATCCCTTTTTGCCGCTGTTTACCTGTTATTTACTGATCTAAGCTATTTAAGTATGTGATCTGCCTGTATTGCTCTCACACAAAGCTTTTCACTGTACCTCGGTGCATGTGACAATAAATTCAATTCAATTCAACTCAGTTCAATAATAAATACCAAGTTCAAAGAGTTAGCTTCAAGCACATAATTTGAGCACTGATAGTATTTTGTAATTACAGGTGACTTACTAGTGCATGATGACAGTTATTCCACCTTCCTATCAGGAAGATATTCTATAAAGTTTATCGTTAAGACATTGAGGAATCGGCAGCTATACAGCTTTGGCTCAGTCATTAACGTGGTGGCCTGAACCGTCAACACAGATTAAAGTCTTTATAATGCATTGAAAGAAAATCTGAATTGCGCAGGATTGTTAAGACTTTAAAACAGACATATCATCTCTGAAAAAAAATCAGTTGACAGAAAACAAATAAGGAGAAGTTGATGCAAATAAGGAGAAAAAGAATGAATAGTACAGCTGACTGGAATTCATTGGTCCAAAAATGTTGGATACAGCAAAAAGCTTGTTCCAACAGTGCAGCTTCTTCTATGAAAGAAATTAATGGGATTAAAGATGTAACAACCTGATTCAGCAGTGAGGAATTCCTTTACAAAATAACTTCAGGAAACTGAAGGTCCTCGGATAAAGTAATGGATCAACTACGTGGTTTGGTCAGAATGAGATTCTCAGCAAAGCACATCAAAAAGATGAAAGGTCCTCCGATACAGAGAAACCTTACAGATCACCAAGGGTTGAGAAACAGAATGAAGATCAACAGACATCAGGCCAAAGATCTACCTTTTTTCTGAGGCTTAAGCAAATGTATTCTTGAAATTTGTGAAAACTCCAGATGATCTGAAGTTGTGAAGGCAGAGTCAATGGTGACCAGAGAGGGGCTGAGGGTAGGGTCTGGTGTGAATGGGAGTAGTGATGTAAAGAAGAATGGTTCTGAAAGATTTCATTCTGGAGACTGTATAAAGCTCCATCCAATCTAGTAATGCCATAAGAACTGGGATGGGGATTTGTCGAACGTTGTAGAATCTTGCACAGTTTATCTATATCCTCAGGTCTTGCATACCGAATATTTATATCTTCAGATTTCCCAACAGTCTTAATAACATTGGATGGAATTGTATAGCAGTCTGATTAATGTGGGCTATGGCAAGAGTTATGGCAGAATTGGTCAAGAAATCCAGCATGATTGATCTCAATAGTGGGACCATCTGGCTCCAGCTTTTACATTTTTGACAAGCTGAATGGTGAGTTTCTTGCTGGGCAGTGGTGAGTTGTCAATTGAGGCGATTGTTATCTTTTGAGCACCTTATTAGTACCCAATTTGCTTTATGAATATTCAGCTTCGTTCTCTTACCAAATGTGCTAAACGAGCTAAACATTATGTCAACCTGACATGCAAATCAAAGAGGGTAACTGATGAATTCATTTTCTCCAAAAAGTTCTCCATGTTGTGATGCTCAGGCACTGTCTTCATGCATCCACAGAAATTGGCATATGGCACTTGCCAGATACCCACAACCATCCTGCCACCTCTCTAACACATTGCTCTGAAAGAACACATTTCCATTGCAGAGTATCATGGCAGCTAGGGTTGATAGGCTGCAGCAGGGACATTGGGAGCCAGCTCATGGGTTGGATCAGGCCACAGCTGATCAGGTCACACTTTTGGTTAAATGAGAGAGTCCCCTGAACAAATTGATTAGTTTCATGGATTAACAGCTGACAATCAACAATTCAGATAATTGATCACCATATTACCTAACTCCTGGGCATTGAATGTTAACAATCACTGAATGCTATTTAATTCCCATGTTTTAGAATTGGAGAATTTTGTAATCAGACTCTTCAGTCTTTTCCCTTTTTCTGTAATTGATCCCCAATTAAAAGGCTTCTCCCCAAATTTCTTCCAAAGACTTCTCTTGTGCCCATCAGTCATCTCTTGTGTTTTTCAGATTTCTGCCATTGATCGCTTTGTATTTCTCATCTATATCCTTCTCCACAGCAACATTATCTGTATGAGCTCCACTTCCAGATGTCTATAAGTGTGTTCCTTCATGTGTGTTCACCAGCTCCCCCAACTCCTCAGCTGTGATTGACTGCTTGTCAAACTTCAAGTCATGTATGAGCCAGAACCAACTAAACACTGGAAAGACTGAAACCACCTTATTCAATATTGTCTGAAGCTCCACAACCCTGATGCTGAACACTTCTCTGAATTTTTGCTTGGCATAAATTCACCATTTGATTTCCCTGTTCATCCTTACACTGACTTTCAAACTGCAGATTCATTGGCCAAAGTCACAAATTCCAAAACATTCGACATTCGCATTCCTCCCTCATGGAATCGATTTGCAGTGAAACCTTCATCCTTGTTTGAGTCCCCAATTTTAACTTCAGCTTCTCCAATGCTCTTTTAATATGATTGCTAAGTGCCAGTTCATCTATCAATTCTACTGGAGCTTCTTTGGGAATCCACTAGAATTTCCATAGATTTTATTTTGAGATCAGACACTGTTATTACAACAGGGAGCTTTAAACTGTCAGTTTAATAAACCCCTCACCCTCCACTAAAATTACTCTGCTTAATTTTTTTTCTGGCATACAGGTTGCGTATGCTTGTTGATGCACATCTTTTGTGAACAGATAGGCTGAATTTTACAGGACACCATAACTCCACCTCCTCCTTCCCCTTCATCTAAAGGTTTATGGGGAAGCTGTCCATGATCCTGATGGCTGTCCCACAGTCATCTAATGCTGAGAATGGCGATTATTGCATTAAAGTAAGATTTTCACCCCATCTCATTATTATCAGTCTCGGAAAACTGTCAGCCAATTGGATGGCCCAGCTGCTCCATAGGTAGCCAAATTCTGGGTCTATAAAGTGCTCCCAGTCCTGAAGAGTGCAGGCAGCCAAATAAGTTCGGGATTGGAGTTTTCAGTGACAGGAGTGGTGGGTGTGAGTAGGAGGGGGTGAGCAGTTAGGGGCTCAATTCAAAAGGCTAGAGGAGAGGGTTAGACTGTTGAGATGAGGATAGATGCAAAAGTGGATTTATTCCCTGCTCATCCTCAACCTAGACAGCTAAAGCTGCTTGACATCCTGTCTGGTGTAGTCTTTGATTAGAGTAGTGCTGGAAAATCACAACAGGACAGGCAGCATCCGAGGAGCAGGAAAATCGACGTTTCGGGCAAAAGCCCTTCATCAGGAATGTGTGTAGCCTTTGTCCAGCCATCGATGAAACAATGGTGATGTTGGGATAAAGCTTTTAAGCATCTACTGACTGGCTATTTCAGGACATCAATGGGCCCATGATGGGCAAGCTGCTCAATTCCACACTTGCACCTGCAAAATTTCAGATGAATTGGGGGCATGGCATTGAATGCAAGATTCCTATTCAGGGAATAAAGATGTTCCCAGCTTCAACCCAACTGTTGGGAACCATAAAATCCAAACTCCAAGTGTGTCGCTAATAATAACTCTTCAAAATGGCAACAGCAATCACCAAAGGGATTGATCTATTCGAAAGGGATTTAACTACAGCATATCACATTTTGATAATTTCACTGGAAGAAACTTTACTGTGTATTGGCTTGATGCTTTCTTACTGTGGCTTCATGCCTGTTTTTGAAATGAGAAAATAGCAGTAGTCAGATAAAAGACTGGAGAATTGTTTTCTTTAACCACAGCTTAGAAGGATTCTACAAGCTTTGACCAAAAGTTGTAAACCTTCTGCGACACATTTTATGCCCCTTTCAGCTTTGAACTTATTCCTTAAAGTACCTGTGTCTATATCTGTTGAATGCAACGAAATCCGTTTCAGATAAGACATATTGCTTTCCAGTAAGTAAATAGATGTCTGCTCTTTTGAACCAAGGTCAGGTTATGCCATGAAATGAATTACTTTCAAATTCCTAGATTTTGTTCATTGAATTGGTGTCAGCAGTTTTGCTTATCGTAGTAAAAACTACATTTAAACCAAAATGCCAAATGCTACACAGAGGACATTCTAGTTGATTGAACACAGGTGTAGCTATTTGATTTACAGTTGCAGTGTCTAACATTAACCAAAGATCTTTTTGAAATAGTTATTACTGATGACATGAAATGTAATTGCTAATTTTCTGCTTGAATTGCCACATATTTCCTGCAAATCTTAAGACTATTTCATCCTTTTCCTAGGCCCATTTCTCAGGCTCAAAGACAGGCATGTCTTTGGGCCGTGTGCAGGTAATTGATGCTGTCGGTTATAATCTACTGACTTCATTCCTCAAAAACTCTAACTGCGCCGCTCAGAAAACACTTCTTTTTTTCCTTTGCTTATTTTTATTCTCTCAAATTTCTTAGGTCACCCAAACAAAAAGAATTTAATATAAATCATTTTACAACCAATGTTTACTTAAATCAAAAATTCTTTAAACCTACTTCCTGCTTCAATTGGTTGTGTCCAAACAGATATGTTCCAGTGACTTATTGAAATCCGTGAACTGATACTGAAGGGCTAGTTCTTAGTGTAAACGAGAGCAATAGATTAAAAAGGTTCAATTGTGTTCTCTCTAACTTAAAACATACTGTGAGGTTAAAAAGAAGCACCATTCACATTCCCTATCTAACATCCGCGTGGGAAAATTAGCATTACAATAATTCTATGAGTAAAACTTCCATCAACTTCTCAAAAAGATTACGAATAGGCAAGAAATTCCAGCCTTTCCAGAGTAACATACACCCAGGAAACAATCAATGGGAATGTCAAAGTATATAAATCTGAACTCCTAAATTTAGATGACATAAAGGCATTGGTCATATGCTGTGATTTGTGCTGCCTTGTGCAAGATACTGGCCCAGATCTCGCTGTCATTAGTGAAGGAACTGCACTCGCCATTCATTGCACTGGACTGTGACCCACAGACCTTCTGTGGCTTTGTGAGCAGATAATTTCCTTTAAACTAGTGTCTTTTCCAGTGGCCCTGGGGAGAACCTGTGATGTATGTGTACAAGTGAAGAAACAATGAGACCCTTCACCAAAACTAATTAAAGAATCCTCAGTGAAGCACACAGTCCTGGATTTTCATCACCAAGTCGTGGGTGTAGCAAGAGTTGGTACAATCCCTAGCTTGACTATCCACCTCAAGAGGAAATGCCCACAAAGACAAAGCCATACTAACTTGCCCCATAGTGTGTAAGAATGTGGAGGCCATGTGGATTGGCAATGATAAATATGGGGATATGGGGATGAGATTGGTCTGAGTGGGATGCCCTTTGTAGGGTTGGTGCAGACTTAATGGGCTGGATGACCTTTTGCTGCTCTGTAGGGATTCAGATTCTATGAGAAAAGTGACAGATATCTAAAGTTAAAAGAAAGTTCTTATTTTAGTCGTCAACATGTTTTTTTCTGAAGGAATACAATTGTACACATACTGTATAATTTGTTTAGGACCAGAGAGATGGCTCATTAATAATTGTCACTTATCACAATGATTAAAATAAGATCTTTAAACAAGGACATTTGTTAAGATTTGGTTTAGAGTGCAATTACCCTTTTAAAACAACGGAGGTCCAGAGAAACAAATGTTTGTTTTTTAATAAAGTTTCTAGATGATTGACACTTCTATTGTCCAGTCGTAAAAATAATTTATTAACATAATGAAAGGTAACCAATGATGACTTTCAAAACAAATCATTTTGTCTCTCACACACTATTGTCACTATAGAGTTCATTTGCTCGACACAATGTAATAAGGGGTTGGGGTGGTCAGTTAGCTCAGTTGGCTGGACAGCTGATCTGCAACACGGAGTGATGCCAACAGCATGACTTGAGTTCCCACAGCAGCTAAGATTACTACTGTCCTTCTTATCCTCTGCCTTTGCCTAAGGCATGGTGACCCTCAGGTTAAACCACTACCAGTCATCTCTCTGTGATGAAAGAGCAGTCCTCTAGTCATTAGGACAATGATAACTTTATCGTTGCAATGCAATAGTGTATTAATTGGCAGGGAAATTCTGAAGGAGGGTCATTGGGCCCAAAACATTACCTCTACTTTCTCTTCACAGATACTGCCAGACCTGATGCGTTTCTCCAGTTATTTCTGTTTTCTTTTGAGGGCAGTTCCAAAGCCTGACGTAAAAGGTTGGAGGTGTCGTTGACAGTATAGAGGACTGTTGTAGGCAGCAGCATGACATTGACAGAATGCATGAGATGGGCTGAGAGGTGGCAGATGGAGTTCAACCTGGATAAATGCGAAGTGATGCATTTTGGAAGGTCGGACTTGAAAGTTGAGTACAGGATTAAAGATAGGATTCTTGGCAGTGTGGAGGAACAGAGGGATCTTGGTGTGCAGGTACATAGATCCCTTAAAATGGCCACCCAGGTGGACAGGGTTGTTAAGAAAGTATATGGTGTTTTGGCTTTCATTAACAGGGGGATTGAGTTCAAGAGCCGTGAGATCTTGTTGCAGCTCTATAAAACTTTGGTTAGACCGCACTTGGAATATTGTGTCCAGTTCTGGTCGCCCTATTATAGGAAAGATGTGAATGCTTTGGAGCAGGTTCAGAGGAGGTTTACCAGGATGCTGCCTGGAATGGAGGGCTTATCTTACGAAGAGAGGTTGACTGAGCTCAGACTTTTTTAATTGGACAAAAGAAGGAAGAGAGGGGACCTAATTGAGGTGTACAAGATAATGAGAGGCATAGATAGATTCGATAGCCAGAGACTATTTCCCAGGGCAGAAATGACTAACACGAGGGGTCATAGTTTTAAGCTGGTTGGAGGAAAGTATAGAGGGGATGTCAGAGGCGGGTTCTTTACACAGAGTTGTGAGAGCATGGAATGTGTTGCCAGCAGCAGTTGTGGAAGCGAGGTCATTGGGGATATTTAAGAGACTGCTGGACATGCAGAAGGTCACAGAAATTTGAGGGTTCATACATTAGGTCTACCTTACATGAGGATCAATGTTCGGCACAACATTGTGGGCTGAAGGGCCTATTCTGTGCTGTACTGTTCTATGTTCTATGTTCTAATTAGTCCAAAGATGTGCAGGTTAAGTAGATTGGCCATACCAACTTGTCCCATAGTGTGTAAGAATGAGGAGGCCAGGTGGATTGGCAATGATAAATGTGGGGTCATGGGGATGAGATTGGTCTGAGTAGGATGCCCTTTGGAGGGTCAGTGCAGACTTAATGGGCCGGATTGCCTCTTGCTGCTCTGTAGGGATTCAGATTCTATGAGAAAAGTGACAGATATCTGAAGTTAAAAGAAAGTTCTTATTTTAGCCGTCAACATGACTTTTTTCTGAGGGAATACAATTGTACACATACTGTACAATTTCTTTAGAACCAGAGAGATGGCTCATTAATAATTGTCACTTATCACAATGATTAAAATAAAAACTCATTTACCCCTGAATGCCTCAACCTTAATTTTCTCAGCTATTTTTATTGTGAAACTAATGAATAAGCACAGGATGTTACAAATGTCATTTCAATGTCAGGTTAATTGACAAGGAGTGCAACAGGGCACCCTATGAAGGAACAGAGTGCCTCTGACAGTAAAACATAAAGTTCCCCATGTACCTGCACATTGAACACTGCAGTGATTAGTGGCAGATTTCCTCCATTGTAATGGTGAGAATCAGTAGCCTCACCATTATCCTCATTGTAAATTGTGACCTGTGGTTCTTAACTTTTATCGCCTCAGCTACATTGTAACATGCCCAGCACATTCATCACACATACACACAATCACTTTGGGATCTTGCTGTTCATTGGTTTCATCCATATCAATAAGCATTCGAATAGCACATTTTCTCCCTGGGTGTTTTTTAAAATTTATTTTAGCTACAACTCCCTTTTCCCAGTAGGAGGAGGCTCAAGGCATCAGCATTTGCCACGTGGCCTCCCAGATGGTGTTCCAACTTGCAATTGTATGCACTCAGAATGAGAGCCCACTTTAAGCTATGGGTGGCACGGCCCTGTCCTCTTTAAGTTGCCCAAGCAGAGGTTTGTGGTCCATTACTATTAAAGATTTATAGCAGTAAAGGTATTGGTAGAACATCAGCACACTAAAGACAACTGACAAAACTTCCTTCTCTGTCTGGGCTTTCTTTTGTTTGGGATCAGCTGACGTCCATGAAGCATATGCTTTTGGACGTTCCTCTCCTTTGGGCCACTGGTGAGCCAATACTACCCTGATACCATACAGGGAGGTATCACATATCAGCAGCACATCTCACTTGTGATTATCTAATGCCAACGACTTAGACAACAATAGCTGCTTCTTCACTTCCCTAAAGGCCACATCTTGGCTATGAGACCATTTCCAAGAAAGGCCCTTTTTCAAAAGCAGGTGGAAGGGTGTCAGGATGAAGGCCAGGTTACGCTTGAATTTTCTGTAATAATTCACCAACCCAAGGACAGACCTACGTTCTGGTACAGACCCAGGAGCCAGTGCACCTTTGATTGCCATCTTCTAATGGGTCTTGTTGACTCGGTAACCCAAGTAGGTCTTTGGTGTGCCTTGAACATATATTTTTCCCTCCTAAGAGGTACTCCTGCCTTGGAGAAACATTAAAGTACTCTGTCCAAGTTCTGTTAATGCTCTTCATCAGTCTTCTCGGTTATTAGCACATCATGCAGATAAATGGCAACCAACGATGGACCTTGTAAAATGTTCTCCATCATCTGCTGGAAAACAGCACAGCTGATGACACCTCCAAATGCAGTTTTGTGTATTGGAGCGTACTGCTGGGAGTCCCCGTCTAATCACAATTGCAGGTTTCCATGGCTCATGTCCAGCTTTGATCATAGAATAATATCCCTATGGTATGGAAACAAGCCTTTTGGCCCAACAAGCCCACACTGACCCTCTGAAGAGTAACCCATCCCTCTACCCTATTGCTCTATGTTTCCCCTGACTAATGCACCTCGCCTACACATCCCTGAACACTATGGGCAATTTAACATGGCCAATTCATCTAAACTGCTCATCTTTGGACTGTGGGAGGAAACCCACACAGACACAGGGAGAATGTGTAAACTCCACACACACACAACATCCAAGGCTGGAACCGAACTGGGGTCCCTGGAGCCATGAGGCAGCAGTCCGAACCACTGAGCCACTGTGCTACCCACCAGTTTTGCACATAAGTCCTCTAGACAAGGGTAGTTATCTAAGTACGAAATGCAGTTTACTGCTTGTTTGAAATCCCCACAAAGGTGAACTGACCCGTAAGGCTTCATAATCAGTATGACTGGTGCTGCCCATTTCACAAGCTGGACTGTATTGATGATTCCTTCGCTTTCCAACCCACTGATGTCTGCTTCTACTTTTTACCTTTAGGGAAATGGCAGTAGACAGGCTTTGAAGAATTGTGGGATTGCTTCCTGGTCAACATGCAAGGTGGTCTTGGCTCCTTTGATAGTCGCGAGATCTTCCTGAAAAACTTCCAGGTATTTAATTAGGACTTCACTCAGGAAGCCATTTTCTAATCAAAAAATGTTGAGCCAATCCAGGTGAAACTTTCTCGACCAATTTCACCCCATCAAGCTTGGGCCTTCTACCACAATCAGTGGTATCTCAATCAGCTTTTTCTGAAAAGAGACCAGGACCGAAGTTGTACCCTTAACCTATAAAGGTTCCCGGGATTAGGTTTTCAGCCTGGCCAAGGTCTTGCATGAATTTAAGGATCAGAGTTCAGAGTGAATTTTGGTAAAAAATAGTTCTGCAATCACTGATACAGTATCGACCTCTGTTAGAACTGGGTGACCAGCTAACAAGACATTTATTATGATTGGTTTTGATTTGGATGTTTCTAAGTAATTTAACAATTCCAAATCAATGGTAGTGGACTTTGCAGCATGTGTACTTTCCTGGATACTAGCCTATGAGTTCTCTTACTCAATTCAGGCCTGCTTAGGCCCTTTTCCTGTCTCGGGTCCACATACTAGCAGCAACTACTGGCAGCCTGCTGACCCAGATTGTCAAGAACATTTTCACCATTTGGATGAGGCTTGGTTTTATTTTGGGGTTTTGCTGCAGGCTGACCTAGAATCCCTCTACTCAGGATATATCCTGAGTGTGACTGTGCAGCGCCTTCACTCAAATGGTGTTCCCAAAGGTCAGTTGGCCTGGTGAGGGTGTCAACTTCTGTCAGAATACCCTGTAACTCATAAACGCCACTTACCACGTTTTCCAATGACAAAGCCAGCTGTAAAGTGCATTTGAAGTCCAGTTGGGCTTCAGCTAGTAGCTGCTTTTGCATGGTCACATCATTAATCCCACATACCAAATGATCTCTCAGCATCTCAGAATTAGAAGAGGCTAGTGGTTATAATATTCCCCAACTAAATTCCAAAAAGGAAAAGAAATGGTGGGCAGCACGGTGGCACAGTGGTTAGCACCCGGGTTCAATTCCCGCCTCAGGCGACTGACTGTGTGGAGTTTGCACGTTCTCCCCGTGTCTGCGTGGGTTTCCTCCGGGTGCTCCGGTTTCCTCCCACAGTCCAAAGATGTGCAGGTTAGGTGAGTTGGCCATGCTAAATTGCCTGTAGTGTTAGGTAAGGGGTGAATGTAGGGGTGTGGGTGGGTTGCGCTTCGGCGGGTCGGTGTGGACTTGTTGGGCCGAAGGGTCTGTTTCCACACTGTAATGTAATCTAATCTAAATCTAAATCCATCAGCTCTTGAAAGGTTTTAATATTGTTGCCTCAGGGAAAGTTAGGTTCCTAATCACTGAAAAAGCTATGGCTCCACAAGCAGACAACATATGCTGCTTGTGCCAGTGATGCTACATCTCTAAAAAGTTTATTTTTTCCGAAGTCTGATCTGAATAGTTCATTGGAACTAACTCTGGCAAATTACTTATTACTTCTTGTCTGTCCCAAAGTCATCTGCCGGTAAAAGTTAACACATTCTTTCCAGATACTAGGCCCGGTTTTTAATGGCAGGACTGAATGAGTCAAGATTCCCATATAGTGGCATAATGCCAGAAATGTTTACCCCAACTCAAAGATGACTGTTGCAAGAGAATCTCTACAGGGGCATGATTTTCTCTCATTGCCACTGAAATAACTCCATGAAGTTCAATATCCTGTCACCAAGTCACCCTTTATTGACACGTGCATAGTACTTGACATTGACTCAACTAGCTCAGAGGCAGCTCCTACAGTGAGCAGAACTCCTGACATTCCAGTTCTTCTCTGTCAGCCAGGGCTCCCTGTTGGACCAGATTAACAGCCCCAATCAGGGAGCTGTGAGGTGCACCTGGCTGATCTTGTTCCAATCACTATAGTAAGTTTTTAGATTCCCCACAGAAACGAAAGCTGGAGACAAAATTTATCAGAATGCTTAGCTTTAACAGATGAAGGCTTATCATGTACTTAATGCTGCCTTTCTCAGTACCAGTGGATGGAGAACCTGAGGGAAGCTTGCAATTTCAGTTTTCTTTGGCTCATTTTCCTCTGCTCTCATTGAGAGTGATAACCCAGGAGATCACCTCTAAGTAAAGACAAAATATTCTGATGAGCTGATTTGTGATCTCCTCTTCAGTTTAACTTATTTCCATGCATTTTGGTTGCTGTGTAACGTTATTGCTTGTTTGCACATTCCACATTTATTTTGATTACTTTCTCACTCACAAGGGCTTTGCAAAAAATGAGGAACAGTCTAAAAGATTTACAGACATTGTAAACAATTCACGCCACCAAGTAAGCATTACTGTTGCGTCTCTGCATCCCTTTAAATTTTATTGCAATCTTAGAAGAACTGTTGCTATACTGTTTACCACTCCACCCCCAAGTATTTGATCATTTCCTATAGCCAGGCTCAATGGAGATGGTAGTGAGGCAGTATTATTGTTGGACTAGTAGGCCTGAGGTTAAGGCTAATGCTTTACAGTGTATGGGTTCATCTTCTATCTTGGCAGCTAATGGAATCAAAATGTGGAATTGCAAGCATCTGTAAAAGTGACCATGAAGTCACCATTGTTTGTCGCAAAAACCCAAATGGTTCTTGCATGACTTTCAGGGAAGGAAATCTTTTGGTGTCCGTGTGACTGCAGACCCAAGGAAATTTATTTGCCTCTTAACTTTTCACTGGAATGGCCTTCAAGCCCCTCAGTTCAAGGGCAACATAAGCTGGCCGTACCAGTGATGCTACATCTCAAAAAAGTTTTTTTTCCGAAGTCTGATCTGAGTAGTTAATTGGAATTGACCCTGGAAAATCCAGGGGTGAACTTTGAATTCGCTGGTCATGTTGCTTCAGCAGTAGAACTGAAAAATGTCTTTAGTATTTTGATCAGAGGAAAGAAAGAAGTTAAAGAGTTGTACATTTATTTCTACGTGATGAAGTGACACATTTGTCACTAGTTCTGTGCCCATCAAGTGCCACGATTTACAAGATTAAGATGCTTTGACTTTTCTCAAAAAAAAAGAAACAAAATGACATTGTGTACAATTTACCCAAGTGGTAGATTTTCATTTTCATAACATGTTTGTGTAATACACTTATTGATGTGCATCATTTATCCTTCTGTGACCTTGAGCTATGCTAATGCAAGATGTGAAAATAAATGAGGTAGAAATTTCTTTACAGTTCAATCAGGCATTTGATTATGAATCTGATGTTCTACTTCTAAATTTTGAGAAGTCCATTGTCAGAAACATGCCCAAAAACGTATGACTCAATTAAAGTGCTTCTTTGGTGTTCCATACACTGGCCTCATTAGGTTTTGTGATTGTGCCAAGTCCATCGCCCCCTCAATCACTCACCCCTCACCCAGGGACATTGGTGCATGGAAAAGTTTAATTCACTTAACTGGTAAGCCCAGTCAGGAAAATCCTCAGAAAGCTGATATTTAACAGAAAACCAGTTTCCATCAAGTTAAGTTTCTAAACATTCATTTCTGATTTCTGAGAATATTTGGAGCTGTTGTTTGACTGTTTGAGTTGAATTTTATCAGTTTTTTTTATATTTAGAGAGCTGATTGTTGGTTATGAATGTAGTGAATCTCAGCTGGATGCCGCAATCAGATTTCAAGCTGTAACAGGTGATAGCTGTAATCAGATGCTGTGCCTCAAAATCACTGGGAGGAAGCTGTGCTTCGGTAGGTAGGCAGTCACTGATCCTTTTATTCCTGATGAAGGGCTTTTGCCCGAAACGTCGATTTTGCCTGTCTTCGGATGCTGCCTGAATTGCTGTGCTCTTCCAGCACCACTGATCCAGAGTCACTGATCAATGTCAGCTATTATAGCAGGAATTATAGCCAGTGCGCACACAGCGCTGCTTGTGACTGTGAAGAACACAGTGCCTCTCAACTCCTTTAGCCCAGACTGATTTCTGACTGAAACATATTGGAGATGTTTGCTGATGATTGCACAACATTCATCACCATTTGTAACTCCTAAAGGAGTCTATGTCCAAATTCAGCAAGATTTGTACAATATCCATATCTGGGCTGATACGTGGCATGTAATATTTGCACCAAACAAGTGCCAGGCAATGAACATCTCCAACAAGAATCAATCGAGCCACTGCCCCTTGTCATTCAATGGCATTATCATCACTGAATTCCTGACTATCAAAATCTTGGGGGTTACCATTGATCAGAAACTGAACTGAACTAGCCATGTCAGTCCTGTGGCTACAAGAGCAGGTTAGAAGCTAGGAATCTGGCAATAAATAGTTGAAACAACCAGTTCATACTTCTCCTAAGTTCCTACTTCTTCAAGAGTTGATCTATTTCATTTTTTTGATTTTTCAATATAGCTGTCTTCTACTGCACGCATTTGACAAATAATATTCATACTTTTGCCTGAAAACATTTTCGGCAAATATTTTTGAATTGTAAGATCAAAAATTGCAAGGCAAATCTAAACAAATCTTTTTTGCATCGGACTCAAACTCTGACGGGGGTTAATTTAACTTTTTTTTTGCACAGTAACAATTCTGTGAATTGGATGTCTTTTCCTGATGCTTCAGTTGCCATGGTAACATTTCCACTGGTTATTATCATTGGCTGACAGGCACTGTTAAGTTGATCTTCTTGTACGTTATTGTAGTCCTCACCTTCATTCATTGTATGACATAAAGAACTGAAATGCAGTCCGGTCTCTTACCAATATGCTTGATTATAATTTGCTTCACTCTGTCTATATCCCACATGGCAGTACCTCTTTGTCCTTGGTTTGAATTGTCAGCCATAAGAGCACTATAAAAAGTAGTTTAACATTAATGCTGAACTTGCTGGTCATCTATTCCTTCACATGATTTCATCGAAGTGAATATTATTTTAGTTATCTGGAGCATGATTATATTGTTTGCTGCATGTTAGCCACATCTAGCAACAAATAAAATGTTGCTCACAAATGGTGATCAAAAGATTGCTATTTCTCTTCAAACCTTAAAGGTGGAAAATGGTGACGAATGTCATACACAACACTTTACTCAGGATGGCTTGCTTGCTTTAAAACAGCAACAATTAAACTAAGATATTTCCAATAATCTGGACAACAACCACGACAATAAATGCTGACAATAAATTTAAGCAATTACTACAGTGGAATAGATAAAGAAAATGTAACGCAACAGAAAACAAGACAATGCAGGTGGTTAGCTTGACAAAATAATATACATCCAGAAAAATAATTTCAAAAAATATTTTTGAGACATTTCACAAATATTTGCGGACTCTGGGCTTGATTTTCAATCTGAGGTCACATGCTCATTGCTCAAGTAACTTCTGGACACTGACATTGCACTACAGTGACAGAGCTTGCAGTGAGCTTGGCCCTCAATGGCATCTAGCCTGCCTACTGCTCAGCAACATCACTGCACTCAAGGATGGCCAAACAGCCAACTGACACATGCTGTGCCTGATCCAGTACAAAAGTCCCACATTCCAAAAATCACTCAGCACATGAAAAAAATCTTTTAATTGTTCTTTATGTTGAATTTGATAGACTTTGGGGTTTGGCAATTTATGAATTGAAAATGCATTTCCAAATCAAGTCAGTTCTCCATGACCCATTAAAAATTTCTTCTGTAGTCAACAGACTAATAATAGGCGATAAGTAAGTTCCCAACTGGCCTCACTAACCCAGCCGTTGCTTTAAATAGTCCATCAATTCCAGACATCATTGGGACATTGTGTTTGCTATCCAGGTGCATTATTTCCACCTGCTCCTGTTCTTTGTTCTGTAGGTCATTGATTTATGGAGTCATAGAGTCCTACAGCTCAGAGACAGGCCCTTTGGCCCAAACTGGTCCATGCCGACCAAAACGCTGACCATACTAACCCCATTTCCCCACACTTAGCTCATATCCTTCTAATCCTTTCCTATCCATGTATTTGTCCAAATGCCTTTTAAATGTTGCCCATGTACTCGCCTCAGCCACTTCTGCTGGCAGCTCATTCCATATGCTACTACCCTCAGTGTAAAAAGGTTGCCCCTCAGGTTCCCTTTTATTTTTTCCCCCATAACATTAAACTGATGCCCTCTAGTCCTTGATTCCCCATATAAAAATTTTAGTCTTTATGTTCTCATAAATGAAATATGTTTGCATTAATTGATCACACAAAAACATATTAATTTTCATAAAAACTCTTTAAGAGAATTGCTCCCAATATTCTGAAAAGTTTTGGAGATTATTATATAATGTTGTGTGTCCATTATTGCTTGAAGTAAATGAAACATTGCTCCCCTGTCTTCTGTAACCATCATATAAACATGTTTGTAGTTCACAGATAATCTAGAGTTAATAAGCAAATGATCTTTTGTATCCCCACAGTTAATTAATTGAGTATTGCTGAAAATACATAATTTGTTGAAGCTTTTCATTTTGCACTAGTCGGGACATTTTGCATGAATAACAAGAAAGGGGGAGAAACAATGTTTACACTGGATGCAAAGAGGGTGCTCATTGGTAGAGATTTGGTATGAAAAATACTGTAGTTAATGATGATTGACTGTTAACTGCCAGCCTTTGTTTAGATTTCAAATTGGCAAATTGACTTTGGTCAGGACATCAGGTGAAGTTAGCTGTCTCAGTCTGCTACCATGCAGTGGCAAGACACCATCAACAGGATGCTACTGTCAAGGCAAAAAGACATACTGCCCATCACACAAATGAATAATGTGGTATATTATATTCTGTGCAGGTAATTAAGGCCGAATATGCCAGCAATTGGCAGATTATATAAAATAGTGTATCCCTTTGACTGTTCACAAAAAGTAAGATGCTGACCATATGAACCAGCAAGTGCTTGTAAAACTCACATCACAGTGTCGAACATTAGATGTAATTCTGCAAGTGGATAACATTTGCTGAGTGTGTGACTGGCAACCAAATTAGGATTGTCAGCCAAGCTCTCAGTGTGGTGCACTGGAAGCTACATATATTCAAACACAGAGACCAGTTTGTTGCAGACAAATAAAACTTGTACACTCACTGCACCTGTTTCAACTCAACAAGGTAGGTGACAGCCATTCCCTGGTTCATTTCTCAGTGTAAGACCCTGACCAATTATATTTGAGAGTGTGTTGCTGGAAAAACACAGCAGGTCAGGCAGCATCCGAGGAGCAAGAGAATAGATATTTCAGGCAAAAGCCCTTCATCAAGAATGAAATGAAGGCCTGATGAAGGGCTTTTGCCTGAAACATCGACTCGCTTGCTCCTCAGATCCTGCCTGACCTGCTGTGCTTTTCCAGCATCGCACAATCAACTCTAATCTCCAGCATCTGCAATCTTCACTAATGCCTGACCAATTATAGGCAACCTACCTGATTTACAACCCAAACCAAACCAAACAGTTAATTGTCAAATATCATTAACTGTTGAATTCTCCATTGTAACATCTTGACCAATCAGAATCCACTTACTAACCAATTAGCACTCTCTCTCTCTCATACAGTACAGATGTTGTTTTAGCTTTTACCTTGGTCTTTCTTGTGAATTACTCTGATGAGTGCAAGCTCTGACAAAATGTGTCCTTTTCAGCAACAATCAAGGTCAGTAACAGCAATCCTTGTTAGCTGTTCCATGTCCACATACATTTCCCCAACCCAATCCCTGTCTGACAATGGGAAAGAAAGGGTAGTAAAGAATCGGCTGCAGCTCCTGAAGCCAAGAGATTCAGGGTCAAATGTAAAAAGTATGGAGATTTGCAGGCTGCAGAATGAGACCACGTCCCCATAGTGTTGCGGAGTTCAATAAGACTGATATGGTATATATCAGCCCCAGAAACAGAACTTTCTTCCCTTGTCTGCTCCCCCCCTTAACACTCCTATAGTGTTATCAAGAGGAAGATATTCATCAAATAAATGAAGACATTCAAAAGGTTGTCAAAGTTGTCCAAGCTAGTATAACTCAGATGGGCAATGATACAATAATCAACTGAGTATAGTTGACAGAGCAGATTGTTTTGATCATTAATCTGTTTACCATACTGACATGAAACTAAGACACCTTGTGCAGCTCATTCTGTGTTTAGTCCTTTAAGGGTTTGGCAGATCTAACTGTAGAGGTAGGTGTTCACTGGTTAACCTGTCACAGTTATACCACCGTATTGAAAATGACTGGAATGATGATTTGATCCGTGTTCAGCAAATAAGTCGAACCATGGTCAAGGGGAACTTTGTTTTAGTTTAAATAAAAACATAAAATCCTGGAGAAACTCAACAGTTCTGGCAGCATCTGTGGAGGGAAGTCAGAGTTAACCTTTCAGGTCCCGTGACCTTTCTTACGAATATATTTTGAGTTTGATATGACTTCTTCAAAATTCTCCTTCTGTCTGAACAGTCTGTACAGTGTTTGGAAATGGATATAAATAGGTTAAATTAGTTGACAAAAACCTGACAAGATGAAGTATTAAAGTAGGAAAATGTGGAGTTGTTCATTTTAGCAGGAAGAATACAAAGGCAGAATATTACTGAAATGGAGAATGACTACAGAATTCAGAGATGCACAGGGATCTCATAAGTGCATGGGTGGTTAAAAAGTTAATTTGCAGGCACAAACACTTAATCGCAAAGGTTAATGCGATGTCACATTTTATTACAAGAGGAATTGTCCATAAAATTAAGGATGGTATGATTCAGCTGTACAGGACATTGGTGAGACCAAATACAGTGTGCGTGGTTTTAGTCTCTCATTTAAGGAAGACTGTACATACATTTGAGGTGCTCAGAGGAGGTTTACTGGAATGAATAAATTGGTCAGGCTGGGCTTCTTTGCACCAGAGTTTACAAAAGTGAAGGTGATTTGATTGAAGTTTAAAACATTCCAAACGGTCCTGACAAGTGGGACATGGAAAGGATGTCATAAGTGCATGGGTGGTTAAAAACTTTTAGATTACATTACAGTGTGGAAACAGGCCCGTCGGCCCAACAAGTCCACACCGACCCGCCGAAGTGCAACCCAATCATACGTTTACCCCTTACCTAACACTACGGGCAATTTAGCATGGCCAATTCACCTGACCTGCACATCTTTGGACTGTGGGAGGAAACCGGAGCACCCGGAGGAAACCCACGCAGACACGGGGAGAACGTACAAACTCCACACAGTCAGTTGCCTGAGGCGGGAATTGAACCCAGGTCTCAGGCGCTGTGAGGCAGCAGTGCTAACCACTGTGCCACCGTGCCGCCCACTTATGGGGGAGTCCAGAACAAGGGGGCACTAATTTAAAATTAGAAAAGCTAAACTCTCACAGGGCCTCTAAAATTAACTGCCTCAGAAGAAGGCAGAGGTGGGTTCGTTGAATGTTGTGAAGTCAGAGATGGATAGATTCATGTTAAGTAAGGGTATCAAAGGTTCTCGGGTATAGAAGAACATGGAATTTAAACCACAAACATTTTGCCATTCAATCACATGATACTTGGAGTGGGCTCAAGGAGCCAAGTGGCCTACTTTTGCTTCTATTTTATCTGTTTGCACATTCATAGAAAACTGGTATAAAATACCTGCTGAAGGTTCTGTAACACACATATAGTCTTGAAACCATAGAAACCTACAGCACAGACTGACGGCTATTCAACAAACAAAGCCTGTGCTGCAAACATTGCTTGAAAATTATTTTTTGCTGCCTCTTGATAAATATAATTCATTCTGAAAATTCCACATTGTAGAGAAAATGAAATTACATTTATTGACTTAAGCCTTCAGCAGTAATAAAGCGTCAAACTTGAGTAGAAATGCTGGAGGCATTCTTACATTTACAGTGTTATTTTATATTTGATGGTAATTGAATGGTAAAATGATGAATGCTACAAATATACGCCTCATTTCTTAACGTCTGCAATCTTATAAATCAGACACCTTTCCTCCCATCCTGCGTCCTCCTCCTCCTTGTCCAGAACGTATCTGGTATACTTTTAGTTTGTGTCATTTGGTATGAGCTCAGTAAATCTTCTGTAATATTTTGTAATGGAAAGGTATTCATCGGTTCAATAATTTTGCACATACGTGCAGAAACCCCTGTGGTTTACAAATTTAATGGGGACAGACTTCTGTCACATTCTACAAATGCAAAAGCTACAGACTGTTCAATTCAATAGATGTGCAGCAATATGAACTTTCTGCCCACACTCAGACACTCCATATGCAAAGAACAAAGTATTCTGTAATTCAGGCCTATATCATTAGATTGAATGGTTGTGGTTGTTTGTGCAAGGTATTGATCAAGAAGAAAAACCCCAGAAAATCATTCTTGATGATTAAGATCTAAATGGCAAAAATCAATTTCAAAATTAGTAGTAAGTTGGATGTTGAACAGTGAAGTTATAGACTTGTGAAGTAAGTTATTTGTGTGACAGCTGAAGAAAATCTATTGATATTTAATTGGTAGCCTTAGGCTAGATTTATCCATCCTAGTACCAACCCAACCTACATTGACAGGTCATTGAAAAGGCAATGGGCCCTGCATCAGGAATTCCCTGCTCTATTTGCAGTACTGATCATTTAGCCCAGAATGGGAACAAGTGTGGTTCACAATCTGATGTATACACGGCGAGGAACATTGAGTGTGCTATGTTAGAGACTAGTGGAGTATTCTGTGAGCATAGCTTGATTGCATGTATCATCTGCAATTTGGGAATCCTTCTCAGAAGTGTGAGAAACCTTGTAAGTCTTTGTAAGTAAGAATACATTTGGATTTGCTTGACACAGAATCTCTACCGTGCAGATGGAAGCCATCGTGACCCCTTGGGTCTGCACTGACTGTCCAAACAGCCTCCCACCAGATCCACCCTCTCACCCTATCTCCATAACCCCACATTTACATGACTAATCCACCGAGCCTGCACACCCCTGGACACTAAGATTCTGCACTGAAGTACCTTTGTACCTATGATGGTGTCGAGTAAATTTGTCACTGTACTCTTGTGAGCACATGTGACAATAAACCTAATCCAGTTCAGTTCACTATAGGCAATTTAACATGGCCAGTCCACCCAATTTGCACATCTTTGGATGGAAACTGGAGCACCCAGCAGAAACTCACACAGACACAGGGAGAATATACCGACAGTCACCCAAGGCTGGAATTGAACCCAGGTCCTTGGCTCTATGAGGCAGCAGTGCTAGCCACCATGCCACCAAACCACCGAATCAGTAAGGAATCCTTAAGGAAGGTGTTAAATTTGCAACAGGGAGGATGGAGAAAGCAAAATTGCGGGTGCTGAACACACACAACTCTGTCGTCAACCGAACATCAGTCCATCCAACCAAACTTGAGTAATCTATTCTCCAACTAAGGAATTTGACCTTTGGACAGTGGCATAACTACCTCCCAATTGTAGCCCAACCCCACCACAAGACAAGACAAGGCCCCCAGGCAACAAGAGGCACAGCTTCAGCTGCCAGCACTAAAGTAGAGAAGGAACAAAAAATACCCTGAGCACGACAGAGACCATAACCAGCTCAACTAACTGGAAATGCCATGGTACTAGCACAGGGGGAGCCTTCTTTCTTCCAGGCATATAGTGACTGTCTCCTGTGCCCTCCTGAATAAAGATCTGGTGATAGAACCATCCAATAACAGGCTCAACTGTATCACTGAATATCACCATTGTCTGAATTGTTCAGACAGAGCACTCTGATATTCATCAAGGTTAGCATGAGCTACGTGGGACACAACATTGTACAGCAG
The DNA here is from genome assembly GCF_004010195.1 of Chiloscyllium plagiosum. Classification (NCBI taxonomy): domain Eukaryota; kingdom Metazoa; phylum Chordata; class Chondrichthyes; order Orectolobiformes; family Hemiscylliidae; genus Chiloscyllium; species Chiloscyllium plagiosum. Next base: position 58,172,730 of record NC_057711.1, on the reverse strand, counting down.
AGGGGTTCCTGAAAATGTGGTGAGAAGCCCACTTCAGAGTACATAATTGTAAAGGACTTATTGATATAACAGTGATTCAGGTGAAGGTTCCAACATCTCCAAGTCACAAGTCAGGAATGTGATACAGTATTTTTCATTTCTCCGCAGCTCTTACAAAACTCTATGAATGAAAAATCAGCCTACTTGATTGTTAACCCATCCAAGACTTTCATTGTTCACTCCTTTCACAACTGACGCACAGCAACAACTGTGTGAATTAATTTACCATGGTTCAACTGACAGCACTTTCCAAACCCAGAACATTTATCCCTCAAAGGATAAGGGCTGTAGATACAGAGAGTACCACACCTTGCAAGTTGCCCTCCAAATTGCACATCATTCTGACTTGGAGCTATATTGCCAGTCTTTCACTATCACTTGCTCAAAATCCCAGAATCCCTTTGGAACAGCACAATGAGTGTCCTTAGACCCGAAGGACTATAGCGATTCAAGAAGGAAGCTCCCATTGCCTTCTTAACAGCAATTAAGATTGAACAATAAATGCTGATCTATGTCCACGTTCCATGAATAAAGAAATTACTTGTGATGATAATATGTCACTAGAAGACAGCAATACATTCTCTAAGCAGATGTTAACTAAGCTTATTGATGTCATATTATCTCGGTACAGATTTATGGAGCAGGTATGCTCAAAGAGTCAAGTTGGTGAAAAAGGGATAATCTTATAAAAGTGATCGATAAGTCAAAGGATGAGTCAGGAGGCAGTGATGTCATCAGATAATGTCTAAGTTTAAAGAAACCAGGAATCAGGAATTGGGTAGTTACTCAGTCTAAGATTAAGCATAGACTCTTCTTGCACTGTTTTTTTATTTATAAGCTAATTAGAGTTCAGGATATCTCTGATCATAAACAGGATGTAATGACCATCAAGGGTTATTAATGCCTAAGTCTTGCTGATTTGCAGCATAAGAAAAGAAGGCTAAAGACAGAAGAAGAACTTCTTCATGTGTCAAGTGGTCAAGATGGCACAAAGACTCTGCAAATGTTAAGTGAGCAGGCAAAAACTTGGCAGATAGAATATATGTGAGAAACTGTGAGGTTATGCTCTCTAGCAGGAAGAATAGAGGAGCTTAATATTATTTAAATGGAAAACAACTGCAGAAAGTTGCAGCACAGACAGATTTGAGGATTTCTGTGAATGCTAACATCTGAGTTCAGCAAGTAATAGGGACAGCAAATGGAACAGTGGCCTATATTTCAAAGGGGATAGACTACAACATAGGGAAGCCTTAATAAATTATATAAGGCACCAGTTAAACAATATCTGGAATAATGTGACCTGTTTGGTTCCCTTATGTAAGGAAAGGTATATTGATATTAGAGGCAGTCCAGAGAGTGACTGTCTTATGGGGAGAGGTTGAGAAGATTGGGCCTGTACTCATTGGAATTTAGAAGAATGAGAGGTGACCTTACTGAAGCATACAAGATTCTTGGGGGGGTTGACAGGATAGATGCTAAGAAATTGCTTCCCCTTGAGAGACAATCAAGGAACAGAGTGCACAATCTCAGAATAAGAGATCACACATTTAAGAAGAGATGAGGTGGAATTTCTTCTTTCATAAAGTAGTGAATCTGTGGAATTATTTACCACAGAGGGCTGTAAGGTTGAGTCATTAAGTGCATTCAAGGCTGAAATATACAGATTTCTAATCAGCAAGAAAATCAAGAATGAAAGGGAAAAAGTAGGAAAGTGGAATTCAAGATGATCAGATCAGCCATGACCTTGCTGCATGTGGAGCAGACTTGATGGGCCGAATAGTCTACTTCTGCTCCTATATCTTATGGTTATGGTATCATGGTGTTAAGTTAACCAAATAGAATGTGAGACCCTGTTCTGTCCGTCAGTGTCATGTATATTTTCTGTCCTGGTTTATTTTTCTGTGTTTTAAGATGATGCCAGAGAGTGGCAACAATGTACAACACTTTTCACTGTATTTTGCAATAAAATAATGTGACAATAAATAAATCAAATCAAATCAAAAACCAATACTTTTATTCAGTATAGTTTCTGTTGTACTGTTGCAATAAATAAATTCTGTAACATGGAAACATGTATTTGGAACTTGTAATTAATCAGGGCAAGCAAACTTTTCAATTTGCTCTCAGTCTCAAGCCATATTTTTAATTGACTCAGGTCTTGTAATCAAAGTGAATTCTGAAATCCTATACTGAGATCTCCAACCCTGAAACCATAGGTGGAACTATCAAGATGTCACATCCGTGCTGGTGCCTGACGAGCTAGTCTGGTGTAATGCTCCTTCCTCAGACCAGCTTTTCCTCTCTTGGCATCCAAGACACAGCTAGGCTCTTGGGGGTGAGACTACACCACTGGACCCAGTTGGAAGGTATAGAGATGTTTGAGACAGGAAGTCTATGAAATCTTTGCATGTCTCTCTAATGTTTCTGCCCACTGTGACCCACACTCGGTGCACTGTCAGAAGGGGAATTCCTCACAAATTCAATGCCACCATTTCACCATCAGAGACCTCCCCTTGCCAGTGTGATCCTTCACAAGATACATTCCACAACACGATTCCAAACAATAAAAACCAGAAAGTGCTGGAGAAACTCAGCGTTGTTGGGAGAATGAAGACAGAAACTCAGTTAATATTTAAGTCTAATATGACTTCTTCAGAAATGAAGGAAGCTGGAAAATAATATGGTTTCATATTGAAAAATAGTGCAGGGGGATCAAGAAATGTGCCTTAACACAAAATAAAAGGGAGTGCCAAGATACATTCCACAACACGATTCCAAACAATAAAAACCAGAAGCTGGAAAATAATATGGTTTCATATTGAAAAATAGTGCAGGGGGATCAAGAAATGTGCCTTAACACAAAATAAAAGGGAGTGCTAATAATAGTAGAGTAATAAAATAGATAAAGGATAATTGTTAATAGCACAAAATAAGTCATCACTTCTGATAGAAAACCCAAGCAAACAAGATACTAGGGGTTGGTGGGAGTAGGAACTAAGTATCTAGAGAGGTACTTAAGACAGAAATAAAGTATTGTTGCTCCAGCTTACTCTGTATTTTCCTGATGTACTGCAGATGACCTAGGACATAAATGTTAGCACGGTGGTGTGTCTAAACAGCAAACAACTAGAAGTTTGACCATTGCTGCAGACAGAATCAAAGTATTCCATAAAGCAGTCAACCAGGCTGTATTTGGTCTTGCCAACGTGGAGACCACATTATGAGCAGTAAATGCAGTAGACCAGAACAAAAGAAGTATATGTAAATCACTGCTTTAACTGGAAAGTCTGTTTGGAGTTGTGGTGGTGGTGATGGTGGTGGTTGGTGATGGTGAATAGGTGTTGGCAATGATGGAGGAAGGAACTGGGGTGTTGTGAAGGGAAGTGCCTCTGAGAAATGATGATGGGGAGGAAGGAGTAAATGTGTTGGATTGTGTATTCCCTTTCTTAGCTTCCCTATTCTGATGCTGAATGAGATGTGCTCAGTAAAGAATCCCCTTATGCCCCCAACTCAAATGAACTTTGGGCACAGCATGATGTTGAACAGTTCCAATGTTTCCTTCATCTTCATGTGTACTTCTTTGGACAGGAGTCCTTTCTCTGCTGCTCAGGCTCTTTCACTCATCTCCAATACTCCCGCTCTACCTGGACCCCTCCCTATTGTCCCTTATCTACACTTGATGTCTACATTGAGAACTGTAGTCATGATGTTGGTTTTGTGCTCCCCTCACTCACTCTGAACTGTCTCCTTCTGAACTTGGTGCACTCCATTCCTTCAGGTCTAATCATGACTTTATTATTTTAACCCTGTTCAGTTTATGTCCTTGACTATAGGGAGAAAGAACTGTGGAGCTAAAGCTCAAATGTTGGTTGAAGTTTCTGAGCTGTGCCGCTTAAACAGCTGTGCTGTGGCCTGCTGCATTCTTTGCAGGGCTTTGCGGTTTCATTCCACAAACTAGTTTGCACATTCTCCCTGCACCGGTGTGGGTTTCCTCCGGGTGCTCCGGTTTCCTCCCACAGTCCAAGGATGTGCAGGTTAGTTGGATTGGCCATGTTAAATTGACCATTGTGTCCAGGGATATGCGTGCTAGGTAGTTTAGCCATGGGGAATGCAAGGTTACAAGGATAGGGTGGGGAGAGGAGGGTCTAGGTGGGATGCTCTTCAGAGGGTTAATGTGGACTTGATGGGCTGAATGGCCTGCTTCCATACTGTGGGAATTCTATGATTCAATAACTACTATACACAAAGGCACAGTACAACAGACCATTGTACAAAATCTTCTTATGACTATTGTCTGAGGTGTCTTCAAATGAGGGGACTTCATGAAAGATATATAAACAGAAATGTTAAGTTCATTTACCATGTAAGATTCAACAAAGCCTGAATAGTACTACATTTTCAGCAGTTGTTCACCTGGATTCTGCCTCATTATATTCACTTGTCAAAAAACAGCCACTTGCAGGGGTCAGCAGAGAAAGGGTGCTCTAGCAGATGTCTCAGATCTGGGTCTTCAAAAGAAACAGATCAATTTCTGAAGAAGAATCATATCAAACTTGAAACCACAATTCTGTTTTTCTGACTGCAGATGCTGCCAGACCTGCAGAGTTTTTCCAGCGCTTCCTGTTTTGAATTCAGATCAAAACAACTGCCATGCTAAGGGTTGGAGTTCACTGACAACTTCTTCTTTCTTCACCAACCTTCATCATCTATCAGCTCTCAACGACAGCATCTATGATATTCAGCTCTCACAAATCAAAGTTCATACAATTGTCCCAGGGAATTGGTTTAGCACAGTTGGCTGGATTGTTGATTTGCAGACCTGTGTGAGTTCAATTCCTATCACTTGTTTGAGGTTACCAAGAAGGACTCTCCTTCTCAACCTTTTCCCTGCCTGAGGTCTGGTGGCCCTCGGGTTAAATCACCAGCAGTTGCTTCTCTCTATTGAGAGAGCAGCCCCCATGGTCTGGTAAGACTATGGTGATGCAATAATTGTCACAGCATCTCTGACTGTCTCCTTCATGGGCTTCCTCCACTTCTTGTTGCACCAAGATGGCAAACCTTCTATTATTCCTCAGAAAGGATCGACCTGCCTGTGCAGCCAATACTTCTCCTGCCACCCAAAGCAAATCCATGCTGAAGTGGGAGTCAACACCCTCAACTTCAGCTCCTTCATCAGCGTGAAAATGCAGTGATGAAGGCACAGATGGTCAGGAGTGAGATTGTGATGGTCAGTTCGCAAGTCCTGTTACAAAGATTAAAATCTGGCCCCATACCTTTGTATGGTCTTTGGCCACATCACTCTTTGAGTCAAATGGTTAAAATGATGCATTCTATTAGCTATGTTTAGAATGTTTGAATTTTGCCAATGTATATTTTTCATTGTGAAATCTGCATGAGATTCACATAAGTTTCTCAAAATACGCTTGTGACATATTTCTCACTGTTTTTTGGTCTCAGCTGAAATTATTAGTATTTAAATAAGGGATGAACTTAAATTGAAAACAAACCAATTGAATCAGCCTTGGCATATTTTTAAATTTTAAATTTTGGCCTTAAGTATCAATGGTTACGTAACTAATACTGTATTAATATTTCTTCATTTTAAACAGGTTACTTTGTTGTTTAAAGTTATCCTTTACTTAGGAACTGCATAAATCCTTAGAGATGAGCATCAAATTAACACATTCAATCAGTACTTGGTATAGCTGCCCAGAGACAAAGAAAAACAAGTAATACAGGAAAGAGTGATAGATTTGAGATACACAGTGTGGAGAACATGGATGTTAGTCACTCCCTTGCAGTGATTTGGAGAATATAAAATTTCTATTGTCTGCAGTCGCTTATGTGACCTGACTGCTTTTATGCATCCAAAGTGTGGGGCATTTTTATTTCTGGAAAATCTTTGACTATTTGGAACAGTGTATTGATTGTAAAATGATTGATTGCACCCACTGAGACAATCATTTAAATTTGGGCCTTTTCTACCAGCCCCCGCCTAAAGCCATTAAAATGCTGATACGGCAAACATTGCTATGGCCATGATAATAGAAAATGTAATTTATGATCATTCCTACTGGAATACCTTGACAGAGGCCAGCATCCTGTCACCAAGTCACCTTTTATGTATGAGTGGAGAGTCTTTGACACTGATCCAGCTCTTAGAGTGGTAGAATGTCTGAGTTGCCTGTTTATATCCGTCAGCCAGGGTTCCCTGATTGGACCAGCTTAACAGCTCCAATCAGGGAACTCATATTCAATGACATCCACTTAGCTGACCTTGTTTCAATTATTATGCTATAAAAGTTGCAGCAATTTCATTGAAACGTTGGTATATGCGCAGAAACACTCAAAGACTTCGAGGTCCCTTTCCAATTTTTGCTCTACATGCCAGAGGAATGGCAAAAAAACTTGCACAATTCAGATGGAAATTTTGAATCAAATTGTCAAACATCAGGCATTTCAAGATCTCAAGTAAGGAGATGGTTTCCTCAGAGCTTGAGTACAAGATCTTGGAAAAGTAGAAATGCTGATTTTAGGCTGATTACAAACCCTGCAAAAAGTGAGGACTGCAGATGCTGGAGATCAGAGCTAAAAAATGTGTTGCTGGAAAAGCGCAGCAGGAGATGCAGCATCCAAGGAGCAGGAGAATCGAAGTTTCAGGCATAAGCCCTTCTTCAGGAATGAGGAGGGTGTGCCAAGCAGGCTAAGATAAAAAGTAGGGAGGAGGGACTTGGGGGAGGGGCATTGGGAATGCGATAAGTGGAAGGAGGGTGATAGGCTGGAGAGGGGGTGGGGGCGGAGAGGTCGGGAAGAAGATTGCAGGTCAAGAAGGTGGTGTTGAGTCCAAGAGTTGGGACTGAGACAAGGTGGGGGGAGGGGAAATGAGAAAGCTGGAGAAATCTGCATTCATCCCTTGTGGTTGG
>NC_057711.1:58085243-58164377 GCF_004010195.1 Chiloscyllium plagiosum | reverse complement strand
CCAAGGGATCCTTCCATATCCACCACAAATTCACCTGCACCTCCACACACATCATTTACTGCATCAGCTGCACCCGATTTGGCCTCCTCTACATTGGGGAGACAGGCCGCCTACTTGTGGAACGTTTCAGAGAACACCTCTGGGACACCCGCACCAACCAACCCAACCGCCCCGTGGCTGAACACTCTGCCAAGGACATCCTTGGCCTCCTCCATCGCTAGACCATGGCAACACGTCGCCTGGAGGAAGAGCGCCTCATCTTCTGCCTAGGAACCCTCCAACCACAAGGGATGAATGCAGATTTCTCCAGCTTTCTCATTTCCCCTCCCCCCACCTTATCTCAGTCCCAACCCTCGGACTCAGCCTCGCCTTCTTGACCTGCAATCTTCTTCCTGACCTCTCCGTCTCCACCCCTTCTCCGGCCTATCACCCTCACCTTACCCTCCTTCTATCTATCGCATTCCCAACACCCATCCCCCAAGTCCCTCCTCCCTACCATTTATCTTAGCCTGCTTGGCACACCCTCCTCATTCCTGAAGAAGGGCTTATGCCCGAAATGTCGATTCTCCTCCTCCTTTGATGCTGCCTGACCTGCTGCGCTTTTCCAGCAACACATTAATCAGCTCTGATTACAAACCCTCCCTACCATTTTTTTTAGATTAGATTAGATTACTAAAAGTGTGGAAACAGGCCCTTCGGCCCAACAAGTCCACACCGACCCTCTGAAGAGCAACCCACCCAGACCCATTCCCCTACATTTTACCCCTTCACCTAACACTACGGATAATTTAGCTTGGCCAATTCACCTAACCTGCTCAATTTTTGGACTGTGGGAGGAAACCGGAGCAACCCCACGCAGACATGGGGAGAATATGCAAACTTCACACAGACAGTTGCCTGAGGCAGGAATTGAACCCGTGTCTCTGGCGCTGTGAGGCAGCAGTGCTAACCACTGTGCCACCGTGCCGCCCCAAATGGTGCAAATGTATAATTAACTTGTCCAGGTCTGCACTAAATATTTTTGCCCTGCCAAACTCTTAGGCTTGAACATAATCAGCACTCAAGATGTTAGGTCCATCTTAACTCCAAGCCAATGTGGGCTAACTGTTTGCTCAAAAGGCAAAAAAAAATTTCCAAAGCTATTCTATGCATCTAAACTCTACCGCTTCATGAATTCATGATAGCAATTTTCTAAATGTTTCCTTTGCACAAAGTTTTGATATTTATTCCACACCGAATAATGAAAAAGAAATCATGTAAACTAAGGTGGGATTAATTCTTTTCCTCTTTCAAGAGTAGGTTGAGAAACTGTTAGTAATTTCTCAGCAGAGAAGGGCCCCAGCCCGAAACGTCGATTTTTCTGCTCCTTGGATTGTGCCTGACCTGCTGTATTTTTCCAGCAACACACTCTCAAATCTGATCTCCAGCACTGTCTCCATTATGAGCTAAAGCCAGTTATGGCATCTCAAAGATGACATTAACTTCACATCTGTGTTCCTCAGGTAATCACTAAATAAGCTCATTCAAGAAACCAAGCAATTCCACAAACACTGACTATTTGTTGTTAATTAATTGTCACAGATACTCAGGTATCATACTGTACAAACTTCCTTCAGTAATTCCTCATTCCTCATAACTGTGTTGCACTTTACTGCTGAATTTTCCATTTCCAATCAACTTTTCCACTTGTATAAATTAATAAAAAAGGTTTGAACGTCAAACTACCAGAATCTCAGTTTGCTCTGCATTGCAATGACGTTTTTCAGAGGAGAGACAAAAATAGTGCTCTGCTTCAGACAAGTAGGAAATTCAGTTTGATACTCATTGAGGGGTCACAGTATATTCAGCATGGTGTTTTTTGATTCCAGAAGTGAAGGAGAAATCAAATCATCTCGAATTCAAGCAAATTGACATTCTAGTCCTATTGGACATTACAAGATTATGTAAATTGGTATCACACGTGCCCCATTCTTGGTCATGTAGGAAAATAAATTGGCTTAAATGCATCAAAATGTAGCCTTGGGACTTACCATCATTAAAATGTTTGTGTAAGGGTTTTAAGACCCTGGAGTAACCTCAGGATGATGCCCATGTGCTACTCACCATCATGCATAAATACCACAGTTGGGGAAGAGTTACTCAGTGTGAAATAGGAAGAGAAAAACACATGATGAGATGTACTAGAATTAAGTGAATGTGTTATGGTATGTTTTTTCGATAATGTAGCCATTTGGTTAGAGCCTGGTATACCTCTACTATATATAACAGTGCGTAGACTTATTATGTAATAAGTAATAAGGTGTTATAAAGGAAGACAAACCTTGCCTTCTCCTCAGCGACAGTATTTTGAAGCTGCATCCTTGGACTGAACCATAAAATCATTTTAAAAAACTGTGGAGAAGGATATTGAAGCTAGAGAACTGGGGAATGAAATAGCAACATCTTGAGAAATGTCCATATTACAGAGGAGAAAGTGCTGGACGTGTTAAATCACATAAAGATGGATAAATCCCTGGGACCTGATCAGGTGTAACCTAGAACTTTGTAGGAAGCTAAGGAAGTGATTGCTGGGCCCCTTGCTGAGATATTTGGATCATTAATAGCCACAGATATCGGAAGACTGGAGGTTGGCTAACATGGTGCCACTATTTAAGAAAGGTAGTAAGGAAAAGTCAAGGAACTATAGACAAGTGAGCCGGATATCAGTGATGGGCGAGTTGTTTGAGGGACAAGATTTACACGTGTTTGGAAAGGCAAGGACTGATTAGAAATAGTCAACATGGCTTTGCATATGGGAAATCATGTCTCACAAACTTAAGTTTTTTGAAGAAGTAATGAAGAGGATTGATGAGGGCAGAGCAATGTATATAATCTATATGGACTTCAGTGAGGCATGGTAGGCTGGTTAGCAAGGTTAGATCACATGGAATACAGAGAGAACAAGCTATTTGAATACAGAAACTGGCTTGAAGGTAGGAAACAGAAGGTGGTGGTGGAGGGTTGTTTTTCAGACTGGAGGACTGTGACCAGTAGTGTGCCACAAGGTGCCGGGTCCACTGCTTGTTGTCATTTATGTAAATGATTTGGATGTGAACATAGGAGGTAAGTTTGCAGGTGGCACATTGCTAGTGTAGTGGACAGCGAAGAATGTTACCTCAGAGTACAATGGGATGTTGATCAGATGGGCTGGGGGGGCGAAGGATAGGCAGATGAAGTTTAATTTAGATAATTGTGAGGTGCTGAATTTTGGAAAGACAAATCAGGTTGGTACTTATACGCTTAATGTATGGCCCTGGGGAGTGTTGCAGAACAAAGAGACCTTGGAGTGCTGGTTCATCGTTCCTTGAAAGTGAAGTCACAGGTAGACAGGATAGTGAAGAAGACATTTAGTATGCTTTCCTTTATTGGTCAGTACATTGAGTATAGGAATTGGGAGGTCATATTATGACTGTGCAGGATATTGGTTAGATAACTTTTGGAATACTGCTTTCAATTCTGGTCTCCCTACTACAGGAAGGATGTTGTAAAACCTGAAAGGGTTCAGAAAAGATTTGCAAGGGTGTTGCCACGGTTGAAGGATTTGAGCTATTGGGAGAGGCTGAAAATGGTGGAACTATTTTCCCTGGAATATCGGAGGCTGAGGGTTGAACTTATGGAAGTTTATGAAATCATGAGGGGCATAGATAGGGTGAATAGACCAAAGTCTTTTCCCCAGGGTGGAGGAGTCCAGAACTAGAGGGCATAGGTTTAAGATGAAAGGGCAAAGATTTAAAAGGGACATTAGAAGCTTCTTTTTCACACAGAGGGTATGGAATGAGCTGCCGGGGGGGGGGGGGGGGGGAGGTTGGTACAATAATAGCATTTAAAAGGCATCTGGATGGGTATATGAATAGGAAAGGTTTAGAGGAAGATGGGTCAAATGCTGGCAAATGGGACTAGGTGAATTTAGGATATCTGGTTGACGTGGACGAGTTGGACTGATAGGTCTGTTTCCATGCTGTACAACTCAATAACTCAATGAATATATAAAAGTGACCACTAATATGTATTCTCAATCAGCTCGCTGGCAAAAGAAAAGGGAGATTGATTTTCATGACGCTAGGGAATTCTAGCCATTTAGAAGGCATTGGAAAAGGGATAAACAGCAAAGATGATGCAGAGGTCGGTTGGGGTATTTTTGATTTGCTGGGAATAATAGATTGTCACAAGAAAATGTAGTGTTCTGCGGGATTAGCTAGGGGTTTCAGTAGGCAGAAGCTGAGACTGAGGCATGACAATTGAGCTGTGGTGGAGAAGAGGGAGAGCAGAAACTAAAATCAGGGAGGGGTAGAAACCTGAATCAAGATGTAAGGGTGAGGTGGTGAAATTAAATCTGGAAATCCAAACTGAAGAGAGCAATGGGTGGTAAAGTCCAATGCTTTGAAGTAGGATTATATTTTTTATTGATTGCAGCATGCAATTACTTTTATGAGGCTAAATGTAGACCTGCTTGACCAGGTTGCAGCTGAAGCCGATAGAAAGGGCTTCACATATGCACAGCGCCTTGTCTTTATTTAATAAATGTGTCCCAGGATGCACCATTTAAGTTATGGAAAAAGGAATAAATTAGTTTGTCAGGATGTGAATGGCATTATATACATTTGTTCTTTGTCTTTTGTGTTTTATGATACCAAGGCTTTTGGCCTATCATCTCATTTCTTGTCCTTTGGTCTGAATGAACCAGTATGTTGGGGGATGATGATATTTGCTTTTTGATTCTTTGGGGACTCTATAAAGAGGTTTCAGAAATGAAATTTTAAGCTGCAATGCTAATTTAGTCTGCATTGAGTGAAAGAAGGCAATTTAGTAAAGGAGTTAAAGCATGACTTTGGAATGGCCACCTTAAGAATTGATAAAGGGCTAGTTGACAATTGAGTTACCTGCTAGCACTTATTGAACAGGCTACAAGTCATTGTGGTGGGAATGCTTCTTTTAACAACCTCTCCTGACAATAATCAGTTCAGTGGGGGTAAACAAGTCCTTACAGGATTTCTAACACTGCTTAAAGTCAAACTCAGCTTGAAGTTTAATATGCTGGTTCAAGTTGACTGGCTCTTCTGCATTCAAAGAGGACTTTGAGATACACTGGGGGACTTCCTGGGACTCTTAATCAAAGCATCACTGCCACACATACACTTTCCCTGTACAGTCTCTCAAAACATCACTGAAAAGTGAATGCATGATGTGCTACTCTATCTTATTGTTAATCTTGTATGAGTTGTGGGAGAAAGGGACATTGGTCATGGACATTGTCATGGGAGTCCCCTTGCTCTGCATGAGAAACTGAAAGAAGAGATGGAGCCTGGCAAATCAGTTCTTGTAGGAAGGAGGACAGGGAAAGCAAGAGGGAGAGAAAGTCCTCGGCAGAAGGCCCTAACCTGCGAGTATTTTGACAACAGTGCCCCTAACATCACATGATTCAAAATGAGTGGATGAGGAAACTGTGTTTTACCAAGGCGATCTGTGGCCTCAGGAACTTCCATCTTGCAGCCCATCCAGCACTGCATTCCTTTCAGCAGTAAGCAGCACAGTAACACTTACTAAAACTTTCCAGGCTATGTCAAGTGATATTAGATGTAACTCTCAATTCTCTGTACACTTCTGCATAAGGCAGGTCTCTGCTTAATACATTGTGGAATTACTATGTATCATTTTCCATTCGGTTCACAGGATTCCTGACGATTCAGGGAGCCTTTGTTTGTACACATCTGCAGTCCTCACTTTCTCCTTTGTACACATCTGACCATGTAAGCTTCTAATTTAAACGTGGAAGTGTTCAAGAGCAGCAAGAGATCCCATTTCCTCAGTGCACTGCTTTACAACCAACCAGTGTATCATGCTGATCAATTCCAACTATTCAATGAGCTGCCACAATGTGCTTATAATGAGACAGTTATCTGTCACATCAATCTTTCAGCCCTAACACAATGTGCATAGTTAGTTATTATATGTGACAGGGGATATGTTCTGATGCTGTGACTCATGATTCCTCTGAGAATCTCCCAGACACCAGCTGAGCACACGCACAAAGAGAGTCACACTACCACCATAAACGCTGCTGAGAAATCTATTGGGATCAAGCAGTGCTTTAGATGCCTTGACCAGTCAGGAAGTGCCCTCCAACACTCAGTCAAAGGAAATGACCATTTTTATGACAGTTTCCTGCGGATTCCAAAGTTTGAAGACCATATGGGATGTTAACACCAACAATTGTGCTGGTGGAGTCAAAGGGAGGGAACAGGAGGTGATAAAATGGAGTATCAATGGCTTTCAGGTGGACAGGATACACTAGGGGAGGGATACTCACTACCATCTTATTGGAAAGTGCTTTAGAGGAACATAATCCTTTGACAGATTCCAGAACTACCACATAATGTAACCATCCTCAGTTTATGATGCTTTCGACAAACTAACTGCATTCAATCTTTTCATTCTTTATCCTATGATGGCCACAATAAAAATAACCATCAATTCCACGACTACTAATTACCATGACCACCTTTATATGGATCAAAAGCAAATTATGTGGACATGGGCACTAAAGCCATATTTTCAAACAGGCAACCCTTATGAAAGCAACACACATGTACTGTTTTGGTTGAAATAACTGCCTTTGCCGTTTTGCAGGTAGACTTCAGATTAACAGCTTTGTTATAATACAATGCCTATTATTTCCAAGTGTTATGCCATTGGCTATGGCTTGGTTCCATTTCTACCCCTTTCCAATTGAGGTTGAGTTCCTGGTGTGCAGGTGGTCTCTTCTGTCCTGGCTTGTTTTGAGAACTGTGTTCAACTTTTCCAAGCACAAAACCAAAACTGGTTTTCACATCCTTCAACAATTATCAGGTGTTTTTAAAGATTAAAGTTGATACCAGTTAGCCGTTTGTTGAACAGACATTCTCATTGATTATTTGTTTATTTAGAATTTTTAATTTCATTAACAAAAGTAAATAGCCTGAATATAATTTTCCTCTACTACTTTAACATGTTAATGCCTGACTTAAATGGAAAATGTTTTATGTACAGTTTAACAGAATATTTTTTCAGTTATATGCACTAATGACCTTGTTAGGTTTTATTCCTTTCTTCATATTATTTTAAAAAAGTTCATTCACAGGATGAGGGCCTTTATTAATAATTCCTGATTGCCCAGAGGACAGTTACAAATCAACCATATTGTTGCGTGTCTGCAGTCATATGTAGGCCAGACCAGGTAAGGTCATTAGTGAACCAGATGGGTTTCACTTGACAATTGGCTTACATCTTAATTCCAGATTTTTTTTAAAATGGAATTTAAATTTCATCATCTGTCATTGCAAGATTCAAACTTAGGTCCCCAGAGCATTATCTGGGTCTCTGGATTAACAGTTCAGCACTAATACTGCTAGGAAGTTGCTTCCCTATTTGTTTTGTGCCTTAGTCTTACTCTATCACTTTGTATACTCATTCATGCTTTGAGCTTTTTCAATTATTACTTTGCTCTTTTACAGAGGGTAATTCAGTTCTCAGGACCAAGGAACATGTATTTTTTAGCCTGTATACATTTAATGCACAATAAAGCTACTAATACTGGTAATAATGGTATAAGATTTAGCAAGTTTGCTTTGCCTCTTGAAGTTATAGGTGTTAATATACAGCAATAAAGTTACATATGCAAATTTCTGATATTTATCACTGACATCAAAACACCTTTTGCATTGAAATTTCAGCAATCTACCATGATGGCTCATTGACCCACAGGTATCTGATAACCTAACAACTATTGTGTCATGGGTCAATTCCTTAAAGTGGCTGATTGCATCATCCAGCTTTAAGAGTTCCTTAGAGGTTCCTGGTCAGGAGACTAATGAGGTCCATTGTTTACGATGCTTCTGTAATCTAAGATTTGCAGGTTATCTGAGCAAACTCTGTTGAAAGAACCATCTAATTTAGCTATATTTCTTTCAGTTTCCCTGATGTAGTCGTTATCTTTTCCTTCATCTTTATTGGTTTCTTTGTCAGTCTTCAAACAAATACTTCCCTATATATCATGCAACATTTTGTTTAAAGACATTTGCATTGTGCAATGCTATCTGGTTCATTCTCAGTAAGGAATTAATTATCACAAACCTCAAGATCCCGAAGATAGGCCTAGTCTGTTTTCCTGCAGTATTCAGAGATCACTTTATGGTTAAAGCTGGGTTAGAGCTATACATGAGCCCCTCATTTACCCAACATTTTACATATTTCCTGATAATTTCGCTATTTCTTTATGTTCACTTGAAGTGAAATTGTAAATGCTTTCTGCTTTTTAGCATGTCACCCTGTATGGTTTTCTCTGCTCAGTGTAACTTGAGTAGCAAAGAGGGAATTTTTCATTCATGCAAACTTCTCAGTTTAAAATATTCAATTTTGAAATGAGCCTTTGTTTGCTCTTCCTTCACACAGTACTATTCATGAGACTTGGAATTTGAGAAAATAAAAGGGGATATAAGGAATTAGCTGTCCTCAAGTTTATATCGTGTGTTGATAGTAAGATATGTTTCTACATTCCTTTTTGTTTCGGTTGTTCAACTCTGTTCGTGTTTCTTTTCACATGACCTTTTCAAAGTTTGCTGTTCTAAGCATTATATTTGAATTGATTTACACAGAGAGTAGATGGAGCTCCTGTCATATTCATGTCTGGAATATCACCAGAATCACAAATCAATCAAATGAAAGACTGAGAAAATTGCAGCATATTTCAGAAGTAAGCAATAATATGATGTTGACCATGTGACATTGAACAGATTTGTAACAAGTTTTAATTTATGCAAGGCTGTCTCAGGATAAGTCCATATGCAACTAAATTTTACCTGAGTAATCTATTGCATGAAATGAGCCATGCAAATATGTCCAATGTGAGAATTTTCTAATTTAAAAAAAATGAACAAACAATGGAAAACCAAATACCAAATAGCAGAACTAAACGTTCATGCAGAAACATTGAAATTCATCATAATTAACATATTTAGGACGAAAAACATGTATTAAGAAAAGGAGGCAAACCAAATTTGGAATATTTTTTTTAAAAAGTCTCCTGCTTCTCTGTATAAAAAATTGAAACAGCATTCTGGATTCTATTTGAATGGAAAAATCAGTGTCAGCAATGAAAATAATTTTCAATTAGCTTATCAATAGTTTCCAATTTGTTTTCTTACTAAGAATTGAAGAAGATACCGAATCAGGCAGTCAGTCATTAATATGGTTATGAATTGGCCTTTAGAAGGTTGTCAACAGTAGGCCAGGAATGTCTAATTTGGTTCTTAATGGTTCTTGCTAACATAAAGATATCTGGGATGCTGAGCTGAATGGAATGTGTGTGTTGTTTGTGTTGGGGTTGGACTGGGTGCTGAAATGCTGAGATTTTGCCTCCAACAGGGTATTTTACCTGATGTGCTGATGTTTATTATCCCAGGTAACATAAGAGACAAGCCATCATTATTAAGTTGTTGAAGAATCCAACAGATGCTTATTCCAGCTAAGTATTATAAACAAATATTCTCAGACACAAAGTATGTGGGATAATATTATGGTAATGGGTTACTACAGGGCTGAAGGGGCTGGGTGAGTGCTTCAATTGATCTCAGGGTAAGATGGAGTATGTGGTATTTTGACTCTCAGCTCACAGAAGTACATCTTTTAAAGGTATACTGACATACTGACCATAGGACAGAACTCAAAATTCCCCTTTGCTCCAAAGGTAGAAATGTACCCAAACAGATGCGCATGGTTTTACATTTGTCAATTCAGTAATTATACAGGCGGATAAAATAAAATATAAAGGATTAATACTTCAAAGTTTAATGTAGTACTTTGGAAGTTCAAAAACTCATCCTGATTTGCTAATCAGGAGAGGATCATCTGGAGAGGAATCCACTGTTCTTTGCTGTACTAATGGGAAACCTTGATGATGCAGTTATTGTCACTCAACATCATGCAATCAATCACTATTGTCAGAGTGTTCTTCTTCATATTTTTTCATGCATGGTTCATGTGCTGCACATTGGCCGAAGTTGACTTTTGTTTCTTCCCAAAGTAGTTCCAAGGTCTGTAATGGCTCAATATGATCTGGACCGGTTGCATATTCTAGAACCCATTTGGTATCCAACTAATTGTATTTCTAGAGAGAATACTGGAAAAGCTCAGCAGGTCTGGCTGCATCTGTGGTGAGAAATCAGAGTTAACATTTCAGGTCAAGTGACTCTTCCTTCACTCGGCCCAGAATGTTAACTGATTTCTCTCCACAGATGCTGCTAGACCTGCTGAGCTTTTCCAGCTATCTCTATTTTTGTTTCTAATTTACAGCATCAGCAGTTCTTTTGTTTTTTATTTATATTTCTGTCTAGTACTTCCAGTTGTAGTAGGTCTCTAACTGCTCACTCATTGTATATATTTTTAATTCTCCCCTTCTGTGGAGAAGGATGCCCTGTGCCTCTGAATTGTTTGATAATTGGTTGCTGTGCAAGGCCATTTTTCACCTGCCTTCCAAGCATGAGTTGTGTTCAGGTTGGTAATCCTTCTCAATTGAAGTTGATCGAACATGTGGCAGTGCAATGAGAAAATCTTGCCTTTTTACTCCGTAATTAATTTTTATTCATTTGATACTACATCCTATACAGCAAAGATAGTAGGGACCCAATGTGATATGGATCACTCCCCACTTAGTACATATAGATAGAAGACAGAATTAACCAAATATGACTCTATATCAGTGATGGTCATGCCTGTTGTGTTGAAAAACTGTTGAACAATTTCAAATTTAAGAGACGTAATCCATCAAAAGGATGCAATCTTTCCCATGTACTGCAGTTTCTACTTTCACCCAATGATTTGTTAGAACATGATGTAGATGCAGAGGCCTCCTCTGCTGCTGGGGTTGATACATTTTGTCATGTCCCACATGCATTCGTGAGTTATTGAATATCCTGATTTATCTCTGGTGGCTACATGGCCTCATGTGCATTCAATATCCATGTGCCCCTGGCATATAATGGATACGATATCTCGATGAAATGCTTTTGATATTAGGATTTATCTGCCCATGAAAATGACATGTCATGATACATCAAGTTCATCTCTGTATGACCACCTACTCCAGAGGTGTGCAATAACATGCCTGGACAGGTTGATTAGAAAATAGCTGTGCTTTAAAGAAATGCTCTTACACAGCTTTAGAGCAGGTGGGATTTCAATCCAGGCCTCCTGGCTCAGAGGGCAGGATACTTCCACTGTGCCGCAAAACAGGTTGTTTTGAAAATACCTATGTTTACAGATATCTTTGTGTAGGTAGAGCAAATAATATCTGTGACAGACTTTGTTGTTTGGTATGCTTTGCTGACCATATTTGCTACACATAAAGTATGTACAGAGGAACCTCGATGATCCAAATTTCGAATTATCCAGACAAGGTCACAAGTCCCAATGCTTGGCTAAACCGTGTTTACCAGCATTCAATTATCTAAGCACGCGATTATCTGAACAAAATACTTCCCGCCAATATCATTCGGATAATCAAGGTTCCTCTGTAATTGTTGTGGATCTACAACTATTATTTCAAGCCTGTATCCACATTCAATTTAATACATTAAATATATGGCCCTTTTTTCTTGTCCACAAGACCTTTCCTAAATGGGTTAAATGACTGAGAGCTATAAGAACTCCTCCCTAATAGTTCAGAAAAACTGTTGCCCATGCCCTTTGCTGCAACATCTTCTGACCAACCTGGCCAGCAGAATCTTATGGTTATTGTCTGAATGACATGAGTTGGAGTCTGAAGTTAATTCTTACCTTGAACTACTCTTCGAGAACTTTCCAACCTTTTCCAAGTCTTTCTGATCATCCACATAAAGGCCAGATATATTATTTCTATGAAGTTCCTCCTTAGCAATGTAAAGAAGATTTTTTGAGTGCTTTTCTCAGTATCATTTATGACCTAATCTGTAAATTAGAACTGCATATGTTGTTGGAATAGTTTTCATTCAGTAAAGGTGTCACTGGATTCCAAATTCATAATGAGCTCTCAGCTACTCACGATTCCACATCAAATAAATTGGACTGTACCTCTATGTCCATGCAAATGGGAAAAAGAAGCTCCTTTATTGATATCAAAGGAAATTAAAAGTGTTTCTTCGCGGTGGATCAGTGGTTAGCCGTGCTGCCTCACAATGGCAGGGACCTGGGTTCAATTCCTGCCTTGGGTGACTCTCTGTGTGGAGTTTGCACATTCTTCCTGTGTCTGCGTGGGTTTCCTCCCACAATCCAAGGATGTGCAGGTCAGGTGAATTGGCCATGCTAAATTGCCCATAGTGCTATGTGCATTAGTCAAGGGTAAATATAGGGAATGGGTTTGGGTGGGCTACTATTGGGAGGGTCAGTGTGGACTTGTTGAGCTGAAGGGCCTGTTTCCATCCTGAAGGGAATCTAATCCAATCAAACCAGACTCTCAATTTAGCTTTATCTTGTTGGTGGTTAATGCCTTTTGACAGATCTGCAGAGCTCTCTATATTCCCAGAAATTGTGCTGTGAATCTTTCCTTTTGTCTGAATTCTCAGTTGTCCAAAGCTTTCACTTCCTAAATATTTGCTGCCAAGATATTGGAATCATTTGTGGATAGCCACTGCTATTACCACAGTTGCGTTTTGCTCCAACTGAATATTTTAACTGATGTAGCAATAGAAATCTTATTGTTTGTAGCATATAAGGGGCCTGGATATACTGGCATTGAAGAATCAGACAGACACTTATTCCAGCCAACTATAACGTATCAAATTCTCAGGCACATATATGTCTTGGATAATCTTAAGCTAGTAAGTGACAACATAGTGACATGCTTCCAGTTGCACTATTAGAATGATGAGGCTATCTTGAGGCTGAGCTGAATTTGTTTCCACGAATATTTAGAAGAGTGAGGGATGACTTAAATGAAATGCAAAATAGCCTAAATGGCCATGACAATGTGAATGTGGAAGCAATGTTTCCCCTTGTGGGTGACTCCCCTTTTAGGGCAGATATGAGGAGAATATTTTTCTGAGTGTAATGTGACTTTGGAACTCTCAGCCTCAAAATGTGGTAGAGATGTGGTTAGAAAATATTTGAAAGACAGTGGTGGGCAGAGTTTTGTTCAGCAAGAGAATCTAAGATTATCAGGTGGAGATGATATTGTGGAATTTGAAACACAGATGGATCAACATTGAATAGCAGAATCAGCTTGAAGAGCCGAATGGTCTACTTCTGTTCTAATGTGTAGGTCTGCATGTTCATATGTTTAACATGCTTCAAGTAATCCCAGGGTAAGATGAAATATCAGACCTTTATTCCCTCCAGTCACATGTCATGATATCATGAGCACATCTTGTTCATTGACCATGAACAATGACACATAGGAGCTGGGAAACAAACACATATTACATTTCTTCATTGATAAAATGTTGGTAATTCAATAAGATTTGCATCCTCTATTTGTCCTACTTCTTTTTTGGCACGTGTAATAAGAAGACATTATTGCAATATGGATGTATAACATCAAACATTTTGTATGTTATTTTGATCTCTCCTTTTCTTTGCATACAATGTCTTATGATGGTGCAAGCCAAATATTTTTGTGTGCACAATGAGATGGATATTTAGAAAATTATTCTGTCTTCTCTAATTTCAATTGGAAAAAATGTTAGTTCATTGCCTCCAGCTATATATTATTGCTAAGAATGCTGGATCCTTCTCTAGCTTACTGAAATTTGTGTCTATTTGGTTGTCCCCAGAGAAACTGCTATCTTCAGTGCACAAACTGTGTTCTGCCAGCGTCATTTCTATGATGAATTGAAGCTTCTAGTCTACAGTCTATTTTGGCTTTATTTCTCAGTTAGCAATCTCCATAATGGGCTGGTTAAACTCAACACAAATTTTCCACCTGGGAGCAATTTTGCAGACATTAGTGAAAATGTGCCATTGGTGCCCAATTTCCAAGGTGAGATCATTATTATAAGTCAGCAATAATTTTCCATGAGTAGAAATGATTTGCATATCTGCACCTGAAGCAGGTAGGGAGCAGTGAATTGCATACAAGTAAGAGGATGAGACTTTTAAAAGGAAGTATCACATGTTAATAAAAGCTGAAAACTGAAAAGATATTGCTAATCTTTTCACAACACTTGCAAAGGCTAAAGAGAAATATCCTAAAGCTCCTTGGCAAAAAGTGAGGAAAAAGATATTTCAAGATTGGGATTGAGTCTGCAGGCAAATGATGCAATAGCAGAGCAACTGACTCTCATTTAATGCTTGCTGGCACCGAGATGTTGTTGGAAAGACACTTAATGGGAGAGGTAAAATCCATTGTTATGGTTGATTCATAAATATCAGTGACATGAGTAAGTCTGTGAAAGATGAGGGAGTGTAAATTCCTAGGGTCTAAATTGAGAAGTAGAACCATTAAGGTAAGAATTTCTGGGTGACCACTTCAACAACAACTGGATGGACAGGGAGCCAGTGAGATGAAGGAGCTGGATTTTGCTCTCTCCAGCCAGTAACTTTGAAAGCAGAATAGGGAGAGTGGAGGGATAATATAGGAGGTATGTGAAATCTAGCGGGTAGTCTCCTGCCACCTAGCCACTTGCTACAATTGATCTGCAGTTTTACAATTCAAGAGAAGGCGTCAAATGGCCCACACATGCTTGGGCCTATTGAGGCATAAATGGCCACTTAAGGGTGTCAATCTAATGGTATCATATTCACTGCTGGATAAGGCCCATGCCATGCTGGAAGCTTGGTGTCTTTAGTGGCACAGACTGATGCTGGCAAGGGAGCCCACCCCCTCCGTTTGGAAGCTCCTTCACCCTGCTAGATAACCCAACCCAAGATTGTTGTCCCTCTTTTAGACCATCTGCTTGGCCATATGACACTGGCCTCCGTGCCACACCTGCCCCATCCAACTTCCCCAAAACCATCACCACCAACCACACCTCTCCATGCAACACTGGGCTTACCTGACAGTGTGGGCTCCACAGCACTTGGGGGTGGTACTGAGATTACAGCATTGCTAGCCGGACATATTGGCTCCTTGCTCTCTAGGGCATCCTTCTGAGAAAGAGGTGGCAGTCTTGGCCGAAAAAACAATTAAAGCATTAAATTGTTCCCAAATGTCTGTTAGGATTATAAAGCCACCTTCTTTACCACCCAAACCCTCACTGCCCTACCCCCAAACTCTCACTGTCACCTACCCCGACACCCCCACGACCATCACAAATCCCATTCCATCATCATCCCCATGCTCAATGATGGATTTTGACTCCTGATGAAGCAATGACTTGACTTAAAAATTCTCATCATTGTTTTCAAACTTTTCTAAGGTCTTTCCACTCCCTATCTCTGTAATCTCCCCTATCCCCATAACTATCCAGATATCTGCACACTGCCAACTTGAACGCTTATGCAGTCTCACTATTAGTTGGTTGATATGTGCATGGCTGTCCCTTTCCACAGCTTTCTGTCTCCATCTTACTTTTCACCTTTAAGACTCTCCTTAAAACTTACACTTTTAATTAAGCTTTTAGCTGGTGTGAACAGATTCTTGAAATATTGGGGCATCATGGGTTTTGGGAACAGGTAAGAAAATGAGTTTAAGGTTAAGATCAGATCAGCGTTACTCTTATTGAATAATGGAGCAGACATGAATGGCTGCATGGCCCCTTTGGCTTTTTATGCGTTTGTGTATGAATTGGTGAAAAGAAACATTAAGGACACTCTGCTTCTATACAGGACTATATTTAATAGATCAGATTTACAGTGGACTTCAACCATTTGCAGCTAAATTTCAGACTGCAAATAACCATTGCTATTACCAGATGGCCCAACCCTATTCTGCTTGCTTGATTTATTTCCTTTCTGAAGGTGGTGATGCAAGGCGAATGGAGGTTATTTACCCTTAGAACCCTGCTAATCAAGATTAGAGTCTTCTATGCAAAGTATCCTTCCAATGTGATCTCTAACCTCCTCATATTGCATTGTGTTACACACTTCTCATGTAACTCTTCTACATTAATTTTTTTGTAGCCTTGTCAGTCCCTTGTATTATAGGTGAAAAACCATGTGTATTGCGGATGTCTACTATAGCTGAGTAAGTGGTTGTGGCATACATCTTAATCCACCAAAGTCATGCTGTCTATACACATCAAGATGGTGGTTAATTGGTGAATTTCAAAATATTGGTGCAGTGAGAGCAGTGGAACAGCAATATTTGCTACATGTCAGAACAGCGTGTAACTCCAGGATGAGGTCGCACATTAAATTGCTATTCTTGGAAAAAAGTTCCATGCTACTGATCTCATTCAAAGGCACATAATGTCAAGTGAGGTGGAGAAAATCTGCTTAAATAACCATAACTGATCACAACAGCAAAGATAGAAAAGAAATGATAAGTGAGGTGAGCTATTACGGCATAGTTGAGGAGAAATACTGCAGATCTGGCTACAAATAGAGAGACAAAAACAGACTAAACTTTTATAAAGGTCCATGCAGCAATATGTATTGCTATTGCTTTTGTACTCAGCTTGCAAGAATGCTTTTAAATTTGCGGAGTTGAAAATTGTTATTCCCTGGGAAAGACAAAGAGGTGGATGTTTAGTTCACTACAAATGTGTTAAACTGGTGATGTAGATCAACTGTTAGTTATAAATAATGCTTGGCTTTCATTCCCAGAGTTCTTAAAGCTGACTCTTTGGTAAATATAAATTGGATGATTTTTCACAGGTCATGGTGACTTTGTGTGGTTATCTTGATCCCACTTGACTGCATTGATTCCAGTTGACTGATCTTGGGCAAACCAGAGGTTATGCACCTGATTCATACATACAGACTGGGAAGGATTTGTTTCCTGCATATCTGTTTCATTTCATTAGTATCTAATGAACGTTGAAATTTAAGTGACAGGGTACCTTAAAGTTGCAGAATTACATTTAAATTATGGAGTCATCTGAAGCTTTTCTGAAATAATGTAGCACAGTAGCTTATCAGACCAGCCATAACTTTTTAATCTTTAATATACCCTTTTGTCACCAGGGTGTAAATATTGTTCTAGTTTAAGGAATAAATCTGTCTTTGAAAAGCATAGATTTTATCTGGGCAACATTTCCTATAATGGAAAGACTGTTTTTGGCCCTTTATTCTATAAATTTCAAGCTCAAGTAAAAATAATGTTTTTAAATTTTGCTACATATACTAAACTGAGTAAGTCTTCGCTCACACTTTTTAAAAATTGAAATGAAGTTTAGGCCTGTTCCTTTGATTAAAAGCTACATTTCCTGTACAGAGTCCAAGATATCAGAAGGATCCTACAGCATACCAAAATGTTTTACATTGACCAGGGAAGATATTGATAAATTTCATGAGGTTTTGTGGAAATTAACCTCTAGGTTACAAATGCAACCCATGTACGGAGATTTCTGTTTTTGCATTATTGACTGACTGGCTTCGTTTAAGTCTAAGCAAACTATGATCGACTTTGGTCTCATATTGTGAACTGTGCTGCTGTCACTATATAAATGTAGGTTTTAGCAAGTGACAGTCCAATAAACTACCATGGATAAAATATTGCTGCAAATACTGAACAGACACACATTTAAATATAAAATTGTTTGAAGGGAAAACATTGAACAGAAAAATATCTTGAAAGAAAACTGTGGCAAGATATTAGTTATAAAATTAAATCCATGTAATTGTTGCAACTCTACAATGGAAGTAATCTTTGAAAAGTTTATTCTCAGAATGATGGTACTCAAATCCTACAAAAGACAATGTGACATTTTAATCTTTAAAATATGTTTTCTCATCTAATTAAGGAAATACTCATATTTCCTGGAAGAGGGTTTGTATTTAATGGAACATATTTTCCTCTACTGACTTTTTTGTTTTTAAGAAATCAGCAACCCACAGAGAGGACCTCACATTTTTCAAAAACTTAAGAACAATTCAATAGAACCTTCTCATTCTCTCTTTTCTCATATTATTTTGATATAATTGCATGTACTCTTCAGCTGGGATGAATTAAACATTCAGGTTATTGAGAGCATATAACATTCTTTCTGATACCAGTGATGTGGGAGCTTTAATTATGAGATGAAGCTAGAGAAAATAGTACTCTTTTCAATAAAACAGAACATAGTTAATAGACTTGATAGAGCTATTCACAACTTTGAAACTTTGTTAATATTGATCAGAAAAATATACTTCCGCTGGTAGTTGAGTCGTTTATGAGACGGCATAAACTTAAAATCCACTCCGTGAGATTCAAAGGATAAATTAAAGATATTTTTATAATACAGACAGCCATGAGAACAAGGAATACCCCATCAAGAGCAATGGATGGGGGTGGGGTGGGGGGAATACAATCAAGTGTAGCTTTTGAAAGAAAACTTTAAACATATTTGAAAAAGAATGAAATCATGGATGTATGGAGATGAGGAATAACTTATATCTGCTGAGATGACATGGGAGCAAAAGTAGGCCATTTGACATTGATCCACCAATCAGTAAGTCCATGGCTCTTCCATGTTTCGACCAGTCTAGCAACGTGTGTGGAGAGAGAAAAGAAACAGAAGAAACAAGATGACTTCTCTTTGAGTTCTGAATCACTGGGGTTTTTTTTAAGGTATTGAAAAATCACGGGCATCCAACAGAGCTTCATTTATTAGGACTGCCTTCAGCTTCCTAAAGGGTATTTGGCAATCCATACCTCATTTGCCTGTTTTCATAACATCTGTTGGAGTAACAGTGACTGCCATGAGGTTGGACATAAATTTCTATTAAGACTCTCAGTATTCTCAGAAATTTCATGCTTTCCCTTTAACTTTATGAATTGGGAATTTGACCAGAGGTTTCACTTTCACTGTTACTGGCAACAATTGTCTTTGCCCTACAATGCGGCCTGGTAAGTTACACTTGTTTTTGCAAATGCACTCTTGATGAGCTTTATTTCTGAGTCAGTAACTTTTAGTGCTTGACTGGGTGGGTGGTTTGCAATGCAGACTAATGCCAACAGCATGGCTTCAATTCCCACACTTGCTGAAGTTACCATAAAGCACTCTCCTTCTCAGTCTCTACCCTGACCTATGCCTTGAGTACCCTCAGGTTAAACCACTAGTTATCATCTCTCTCTAATGAGAAAGCAGCCCTCTTGTTTTGTGGGACAATAGTGAATTTATCTTTTATCACCTAAAATGATCTTCTAATTCATTTGCCTGTTCTTAGCATTGTCATCATAAAAGATACAAACATTTTAGCTATCACTTCATTCATAGAACTTTGATCTTGGCTGCGGCATTTTTAAAGCCAAATGTCATGATTCGACATTGGGATATTGCTTTACCTTTTGTTATTATTGGTTTTTAACAGCACCTTTTCAACAGATCAATCTTAGAAAGGAATGACACACTGTCAATCGAATCAATGCAGTTTTCTAACTGAGAAATTGGGTATGCATCTGTTTTCTTTACTGCATTTGTGTTTCTGTGATCTATAGAGAACTTAGTTGACCCATACAGTTTAGGAACTAACCTTACTAGTGAACTGCAATTATTTTAGTTAGGTTCATAGATTCATAGGATTTCCGAAAGCGTGGAAGCAGGCCATTCAGTCCATCAAATCCCCACTGACCCCCTGAACAGCATCCTACTCAGATCCACCAACCCTATCAATATAGCTCTGCATTTCCCATGGTTAATCCACGTAGCCTGCACATTCCTGAACACTACGGGCAATTTAGCATGGCCAATCTACCTAACCTGCACACCTTTGGACAGTGGGAGGAAACCAGAGTACTGGAAGAAACCCACGCAGACATGGGGAGAATGTGCATACTCCACACACACACTCGCTCAAGGCTGGAACCGAACCTGGGTGACTGGCACTGTTAGGCAGCAGTGCTAACCACTGAGCCACCATTCTGGCCAGGCATGTGTTTGACGTCCAATCAGTTGATTTTCCAGCATGTTTTAAATCTGTACAGACATTGATCCAACCATTGATGCATCATCTGTGCCCATGAAGTTATATCTCATGCAGGAACAATACAATCAGGGCTGTATAGGAGACAAGCAAACAAATGTAAGGTGAAAGAAGTGCCATTTAAATAAGTGCAAAATACCTCACAGTGTACTGTTACCTTGCCACCAAATTGCCCTCAATAGGTTTACTTCTCCTTTTCTCTCTCCACAATGTCACAGTATACTCCCAGGTTCTGCAGCTGGGGTGGAGGTAGCCTGCTCAGCAATGAAGCTTGTTGCATCAGCTGGCTGGCTGATGCTAAGATGCTAGTCTCTGGATGGATTCTGCTGTTCATTTTAGCCATTAGCAGCTCATAATCCCTAAGAAGATGCATCTGTCCATGACCACATTGGTAGGAGTTACCACTGCTGTCCTTGTACAGAGGTTCTGTCTTCATATTGAGTGCTATGTGGCACTACCACAATAATCAATGGGAAGGATGTTGAACAAACGTCACAACTCAAAACTGCGAATCCATGAATTATTATGGGTCATCAGCAACAGCAGAATTGCATTCAACTACCTTCTGTGACCTCATGGCCTGGCATATCCTCCACTTTAACACTACCACTAAGCCCAGGGGGTTCCACCCTGGTTTAAGGAAACCTGCCACGAACAGCACCAAGCTAATCGAAAAAAAAGGTTTCAGCCGAGCAAATCCACACAGTACTACTTGCAGCCAAGCAAAGCGACCAACATGTAAGTTACAGGCTAAATAATCCCACAACCAATGAATCAGATTTAAACCATGCAGCCCTTCCACATCCGGTTGTGAATGATGGTCAACTATTGAGAAGTAGGTTCCATAAATATCCCCATCTCAATGATGGGGGAGCCCAACATATTAGTGCACAGGACAAAATTGATGCATTTGCATCCACCTTCTGTCAGAACTGCCGAATGAATGAACCATCTCAGTCTCTTCTTGAGCCCACCCAATATCCCAACACACAAATTTCAGTCTTCACCCATTTGATTCTCCTCAAATGATATTAAGAAATGATTAAAGGCACTGGATGCTAAAAGGATTATGAGCCCTGACAACATTTGGCAACAATACTGAGGATTTGTAGTCCAGTGCTTGCCATACTCCAACCCAAGCTGTTCCAGTGCCATCTTAAATTGGTTTATTGGTTTTGATTTTTTTATTGATTGTCCCTGAACCCACGCCACCAACTTTGTCCACTATTCCATACAAGGCCTGCTCCCACTGATTCCGTTGCCGATGCCAGTGTAATGTTTCCCACCCGTCCTCCTCCTCTAATCAAAAATAATTCTCTGTGTAGAGGGTTTGGTAAGGCAAGGATTTTTAAAAATCTCTTTTGGCAATTTAGATAGAAGGGATGGATGGTAGGGCTCCTCTGGCAGAATGTGGGAGGTGAGGTCACCACTAGTGTCCCTGCTGACTTCACCTGTGAGAAGTGCACCCAACTCCAGCTCATCACAGACTGCATTAGGGAACGAGAGCTGGAGCTGGATGAACTATAGATCATTCTGGAGGCTGATGGGGTGAATAGGAGGGGTTATAGGGAGATAGCCACACCTAAGTTACGGGATAAAGGTAGCTGGGTGACTGTCAGGACAGGGAAAGGGAATAGGCAGACAGTGCAGTGATCCCTTGTAGCCGTCCCCCTCAATAATAAGTATACTGCTTTGGATACTGTTGTTGGGGGGGTGGGGGGATACCTACCAGGGGAAAGCCTCAATGGCCAGGTCTCTGGCACTGAGAACGGTTCTGTGGCTCAGAACCGAAGGGGGAACTATAGGGGAGTGATGGTGATTGGAGATTCAATGGTTAGAGGAACAGACAGGAGATTCTGTTGTCATGAGTGAAACTCCCGGATGATTTGGTGCCCCTCGGGTGCCAGGATCAGGGATGTCTCAGACTGAGTCTACGGGATTCTTAAGGGGAGGGTGAGTAGCCAGAAGTTGTAGTATACATCGGTACCAAGGACATAGGCAGCGAAAGGGATAAGGACCTGAAAAGAGAATATAGGGAGTTAGGTTGGAAGCTAAAAGACAGGATGAGCAGAATAGTAGTCTTTGGATTGCTACTGGTGCCATAGGCTAGTGAGACTAGGAACAGAGAGCAAGTGCAGCTGAACATGTGGCTGCAGGGCTGGTGTAGGAGTGTGGGCTTCAGATATGTGGATCATTGGGATACCTTCTGGGAAGTTTGGACCTGTACAAGGAGGATGGGTTGCACCTGAGCTGGAGGAGCACCAATTTCCTGGGCAAGACATTTGCTAGGGCTCTTCGGGAGAGTTTAATTTGGCAGGGGGATTAACTGGAGCTATGGATCAGAGGATAGGGTAGCTGCAAATAGGCAGATACAGTGTACAGGGAATCTGTGAGGAAGGATAAACAGTTGATAGGGCAAAGTTTCAGTCAGTATGATAGATTGAAGTGCGTCTATTTTAACGCAAGGAATGTCAGGAATAAGAGTGATGAACTTAGAGCATGGAACAGTATTTAGATTTATGATGTTATGGACATTACGGAGACTTGGATATCACAGGGACAGGGATGGTTGTTGGAAGTTCCAGAGTTTTAATGTTTCAAAAGGAATAAGGAGGGAGGTAAAAGAACTGGGGAATGACATTGCTAATCAGGGATAGGATAAGAGCTGCAGAAAGGGAGGTCATCGAGGAGGGTTTTTCTGCTGAGTTAGTATGGGTGGAACTCAGAAACAGGAAAGGAGCAGGCATTTTATTGGGAGTTTTTTATAGATCCCCTAATAGTAACAGAGATACAGAGGAGCAGATTGCGAGGCAGATTTTGGAAAGTTGCAGCAGTAACAGGGTTGTTGTCATGGGTGACTTCAAATTCCCTAATATTGATTGGAACCTCCTTAGTGAAAATAGTTTGGATGGAGCAGACTGTGTCCTGTTTCCAGGCAGCATTCCTGACTCTATATGTAGACAGGCCTACTAGAGGGGAGCCAGACTGGATTTGGTGCTTGGCAATGAACCAGGTCAGGTGTCAGATCTCTCAGTGGGAGAACACTTCAGTGATAGGGATCACAACTCCCTTTTCTTTACAATAGTCATGGAGAGGATAGAAGCAGACAGTGTAGGAAATTATTTAATAGGGAGAGGGGAAATTACAATACTATTAGGCAAGGACTGTTGCCAACCTTAAGTACATTTAAGGCGTCATTGGACAAGCATATGGATGTACATGGAATAGAGTAGGTTAGATGGGCTTCAGATTGGTATGACAGGTCGGCGCAACATCGAGGGCCATGTACTGTGCTGTTATGTTCTATGTTCTATATAAATTGGAACAGATATTCTCAGGAAAATGCAGGTCAGAAATGTAGAGGTTGTTTAGGGAGCACTTGCTGTGAATGCTGAATGGGTTTGTCCCACTGAGGCAAGGAAGGGATGGTAGGGTAAAGGAACATCTAGTCAAGAGGAAGAAGGAAGCTTACATAAGGTTGAGGAAGCAAGGATCAGACAGGACTCTAGAGAGTTATAAGATAGCCAGAAAAGAACTGAAGAATGAACTTAGGAGAGCTAGAGAGGGGCACGAAAAAGCCTTGGTAGGTAGGATTAAGGAAAAACCCAATGTGTTCTACACTTATGTGAGGAACAAGAGGATAGCCAGCGTGAGGATAGGGCTGATCAGGGATAGTGGAGGGAACTTATGCCTGAAGTCAAAGGGGGTAAGGGAGGTCCTTAATGAAAACTTTGCTTCAGTATTCACTAATGACAGGGACCTTGTCATTTGTAAAGACAGTGTGAAAAAGGCTGATACGCTCAAATAGTTTGATGTTAAGAAGGAGGATGTGCTGGAAATTTTGAAAAACATGAGGATAGATAAGTCCGTTAGGCAAGACGGGATATACCTGAGGCTACTACAGGAAGCAAGGGAAGAGATTGCTGCACTTTTGATTACGATCTTTGTGACCTTCTACTAGGAGTAAGAAATCTACTAGGAACGAGTGGGTTGGGTCAGCAGGGTGTTGTACATGGGAGAGTTAAGCCTTTCAAAGTCTTCTTCCAATCCTGTACTTGTTGCAGCCTCAGGAATAGTACAGGAGTAGTACAGATGATTGGCGAATGGCAAATGTTATTCCCTTGTTCAAGAAAGGGAACAGAGATAGCCCTGGAAATCACAGACCAGTTAGTCTTACGTCAGTGATGGGCAAATTATTGGAGAGGATTCTGAGAGACAGAATTTATGATTATTTGGAAAAGCATAGCTTGATTAGAGATAGTCAGCATGGCTTTGTGAGGGGCATGTCATGCCTCACAAGCCTTATTGAATTCTTTGAGATGCGACAAAACACATTGATTAAGGTAGAACAGTGAATGTGGTGTACATGGATTTTAGCAAGGCGTTTGATAAGGTTCCCCATGTTAGGTTCATTCAGAAAGTAAGGAGGCATGGCATACAGGGAAATCTGGCTGTCTGGATAAAAAAATTGTTGGCCCATAGAAGACATAAGATGATAGGTGATGGAAAGTATTCACTCGGAGCTCAGTGACCAGTGGTGTTCTGCAGGGATCAGTTCTGGGACCTCTGCTCTTTGTGATTTTTATAAATGACTTGAATGAGTAAGTGGAACAATGGGTTAGTAAGTTTGCTGATGACACAAAGATTGGTGGAGTGGTGGATAGAGTGGAGGGCTGTTGTAAGTTGCAATGGGACATTGACAGGATGCAGAGCTGGGCTGAGAAGTGGCAGATGGAGTTTAACCAAGATAAATGTGAAGTGATTCACTTTAGAAGGGTGAATTTGCATGCAGAATACAGGGTTAAAGCCAGGATTCTTGGCAGTGTGGCAGAACAGAGGGATTTTGGGGTCCATGTCCACTGATCCCTCAAATTTACCACCCAAGTTGATTGGGTTGTTAAGAAGGCACATGGTGTATTTGCTTTCATTAGTAGGAGGATTGAGTTTAAAAGCTGTGAGGTTATGCTGCAGCTCTATAAAGCCCTGGTTAGACTACACTTGGAATATTGTGTTCAGTTCTGGTTGCCTCATTATAGGAAGGATGTGGAAGCTTTAGAGAGGGTGCAGAGGAGATTTACCAGGATGCTGCATGCACTGGAGAGCTTGTCTTATGAAGAAAGGGAGCTTGGGCTTTTCTCATTGAAGTGAAGAAGGGTGAGAGATGACTTGACAATGTGAGGCATAGATAGAATGAATAGCCAGAGACCTTTTCCCAGGACAGAAATGGCTATCACATGGGAACATAATCTTAAGGCAATTGGAGGAAGATTTAGGGAGATGTCAGAGGTCAGTTCCTTACCCAGAGAGGCAAAGGTGAGGACTGAAGATGCTGGAAATTAGATTGGTGCTGGAAAAGCACAGCCGGTCAGGCAACATCTGAGCTGCAGAAAAATCTATGATGCAGTGAAAAGCCCTTCATCAGGACTGAAGCTTTACACAGAGAGTGGTGGGTGCATGGAATACACTGCCAGCAGTGGTCGTAGAGTCAGATACATTAAGGACATATAAGCGACTCTTGGATAGGTACCTGGATGATAGTAAAATGAAGGATATGTAGGTTAGTCTGATCTTAGAGTAGGATAAAAGGTCGGCACAACACTGAGGGCCAAAGGGCCTGTAATGTGCTGTACTGTTTGTGTTCTATGTTCTTAACTGAGGCTTTAAAGACCTCAAAGAAAAATAAAAATAAAGTGAAACAAAAGAAAAGCAAAGAAGATAGAAGTGGATGAGCCCCTGGCTCAGTACCTTGAACACTACTATTCCACCGCTGCCATCTTGAATTCTACCATAATGCCAGTGCCTATCTCCTGACTGTGCTGTCCATATAATCAGTACATTCCTATTTGCTCGACCATTTGACTTGCTCTCGGTAGGAAGATGCCAGTTTGCTCATTTATCCTCATTTGTTCATTCGATCGCACTCTCATTCATACATCCTGCAATGACCTAAAACCAGTTTGGCAATTGTTCCCCACTATTACCTTCTTAAGACCCATTCTCACCTCACTCGCAGACATGCCTTCCATTTCCTCACTGCACACCAATTCAGGAGATCCTTGCTCATGTCCCCAAAACTAATAGGCACTGTCTCCAGCCCGAGGGGGTCACAAATTTATTGCTGACTTCCACAGTTTCCACCATCTTTTTTCAGAATGGCAATAAAGCCTGGCAAGCCCAAATAGCAGTCAGCAGCGAAGCAATGGTTGGCAGTTTAGCAGCTCGCAAGCCTGGGCAGGACTTAGCCTAGCGTGGGTGAGAGCATGCCCAGTGCAGGAGAGACAGCCATCATGGGGAAATTCCATAATGGAGCATCTGTAGGCCTATGACTTAGGAAAGGACTGTAAATGATAAACTTTTAACTATTTCTTTTTTTTTTACACTATATTAAGAAGAACTGTAGTGTTGAACTTTTTAATTATTTCTGTATTTTTCTGCTTTATACATAAGGTTTTGTACCTAAAATGATGCCAGGAATGAAAACATTGTATACTTTGTATCTCTGTGCTTGAGTACACGTGACAATAAAACCAAAAGCTCAAACTAAATCTGAAATCTTCACCAGATTGGTTTGAGATGTTGACCTTTTCCTCCCATCTTTGACAAATATCATCTCGTCTCAGTCTCTTATATTTTGCATCAGGACCTTCTACTAGGAGTAAGAAATCTACTAGGAACGAGTGGGTTGGGTCAGCAGGGTGTTGTACACGGGAGAGTTAAGCCTTTCAAAGTCTTCTTCCAATCCTGTACTTGTTGCAGCCTCAGGAATTAACAGTGAGATCAGCCTGGACTGACTCCTTTCCTGGTCCCTTTAACCAGAAACACTTCCTTTAATAAATTCAGTGCATTTTTCCACTCACCTTCTGAGATAGGAAACAGAGGTTGTGACTGAGGTGCAGAGCCTGGCAAAGCAGATTAACAGAACAAATGTGTTCCTTAGGATAACCAATTTGGTGATAGCATAGAATTGTGAATAGGAAATCGTGTATTGAATTCTTGCTGGAGTTTTTTTTGAAGATGATACTAACTAAATTAATAAATACATAGTATACTTAGATTTTTAGATGAATTTTAATTAAAGTTTCCCACAGAATGCTGGTTAAAAAACTAAAGCACGTTGTATAGGAGTAATATACTCACGTGGATAAATGATAGGCTAACAGGCAGAAAACAGAGAATAGAAATAAATAGGTCTCACATTGGTAGATTGTTACTACTGGGGTACCCCAAAGGTCAGCACTTGAGCCCCAGTTGTGCACTATATATATATATAAATGATTTGGAGGTGGGGAGCAAATGTAGTAATTTCAAATTTGCAGATGATACAAAGCTAAGTGGGCCTGTATGCTGTGAGGAAGATGTAAAGCAACTTCAGGCAGACGTAGACAGCTTTAGTGAATGGGCAAAAATATGATAGAATAAATATAATGTAGCAAAACGTGAGGTTACACTTTAAGGGAGTAACAAATGCACAGAGTTTTTCTTAAATGGTGAGAGTTTGAAAAGTGCAGATGTGCAAAGGGACCTAACTGTACTTGTTAATTAGTTCCTGAAGGCTAATGGAATGTCTGCCTTTATTGCAAGAGGACTTGGGTAAAGGAGCAGTGAAGTCTTACTTCAATGATATAAGAGCTTGGCCCGACTGCACATGGGGTAGTATGAATATTTTTCATCTCCTTATCTGAGGGAAAAACCTCACCACCAAAGAAACAGTGCGATGAATGTTCTTATTTTTTGATCCAGTACTTAGCTGATGAGTAAGCATCAAAAAGGCAGGAAGGAACTCTGCCCTCCAACCCGATACCTGGTTAGGTAACTGGCTTGTCAGTAACTTTGCAATCTTAAATGAAGCATTGTTCATTGGAATGTTACAATTCTTTATTTATTCATGATGAGCTGTTACAAATTCCATTTTGACATTTCAGGTTTCATTTTCAGACAAAATGGAATCAATGTGATAAAACAACTGCACATTTCAGTACCCACAGGTAAATTTCATTACCTTCTAAACTGCCCTGAAACTCAACTGCAGAACGGTTAATACTTCTGGGGTAACTGTTCTTTGATCCGGTTATGATTAAATAAAAACTTTCTGAGATAGGGTAAATAGACAAAGTCTTTTTCCTGATATGGGGGAGTTCAGATCGAGAGGGCATAGGTTTAGGGTGAGAGGGGAAAAATTTAAAAGGGTCCTAAGAGGCAACATTTTCACGCAGAGGGTGATACGTGTATGGAATGAGCTGCTAGAGGAAGTGGTGGAGGCCGGTACAATTGCAACATTTAAAAGGGATTTGGAACAATATATGAGTAGGAAGGGTTTAGAGGGATATGGGCCAAGTGCTGGCAAATGGGACTAGATTAGGTTGGGATATCTGGTCAGCATGGACAAGTTGGACTGAAAGTTCTGTTTTCGTGCTGTACATCTCTGTGACTCTATAATCTTATAGTGTCATGGAAATTGCAAAGGAAATGCTTCCACATTTTTTAAAGACTTTCCATTTTTCTTCTCTCTCTGGCCTACAAAATTCATTCTTAAAGGAGCAGTCAGAAAGGTAAACCACCAGCCTCCTGCAACAAAGTTGTCATCTGTGAAAAAATATTTAATCAATCATTGAATCTCCAGACAATGATCCTGCCCAATGGATGGGTTTTGCCTACACAAATATTTGAAGCATTTCCAGTTCCTCCAGGTGTTATTAAAGTGCATGTCAGCACAGATTTCAACAAGAAACACCCAATTGTTGATCAGTTACATATGAGGAATGACACGGACTGCATTGAAGCAACGCTGTCAGTCAGAGAACAGTTTTTAATTCCAATCTAAGATCTGCATCTAAACTACCTCTTCCTACATGAGACCAATTTAAAGTACATTCCACATTTGTTTTGTTTTCTACACAATATGTTTTTATCTTTTAAAGAAGTGAACATTTCATTAACAAGAGCTTTCACTTATTTAGTGCCTTTTGCATGAACAGGTATCCCATCAAGATTTTAAACAAATATGTAAGGGGAAGGAAAGATGAGCAGGAGGGGAGTGATTCGGAGAATACTTGGCAAACTAGGTCATAATCATCCAATCAGGATTTGAACTCATGGAAAGGTTAAAAAAAAATTACATGATTATCTTCCTCCAGTTTCTCTGGCAAATCTTCCAATAGATGATCCTGCAGGAAGCCTCCGAATTATCAGCAAAAGGAATTGGTGCAGAAACCATGTCCTCTTGTTTTTAATGGCACTAGCTGCTGTACTTTAGTAAGTGCTCACAAACACACAGCAAAGCCTCAGGACACTTGAACAGCTTTTCCCTGTGTTACAGAATGAGCATACGAGTGAGGAAATATGTGAATGTGTAAGGAGGTAGGAGGAAGGAGGTAGAGTGGGTAGGGTGAGGTGGATAAGGCTAGGGGTGGCATGGCAGGTGGGCAGCTTGGTAAAGTCAGGTTGGGTGGAGTCAGAGGGTGGGGAATTGTCAGATCGATTCAGAGGAGGTCAGTAATTTAGGGAAGAACAATGAGGTCAGGGTTTGACCAAGGAGAACAGTATGGAAGTCAACTGTATAGTTGCCCAGATGTTCGAGGAGGATTTTTCCATTAGTAAATTGAAACTGTGTGAATTCTCTGCCTCTAGCTCAGGGTCAGAAGTTTGTATTTTTTGGGTGACCCCAGGGACCCAAGGAGATTTCCCACTGGAAGTTTAAACTTCCTGGGTGGTTCCCATAGAGCTGAAAATATGTTGCTGGAAAAGCGCAGCAGGTCAGGCAGCATCCAAGGAGCAGGAGAATCGATGTTTTGGGCATGAGCCCTTCTTCAGGAAGATTTCCTGAAGTCCTCACTTTCTCCTGGTTTCCATAGAGTCTGTACTTCAACTCTGGCCACAGATCGAGTCTCCATCTACCTGGAAAATGTATAATCTGGGCTTGAGTTTAAAGAATTGGTCAACAATGTTAACAGTTCATGTCCTCCATTTCCTGCATCTCTGCCTTCGAACCCCACAGCACATTATCCTCCGCCATTTCCACCACCTACAATCAGACCTCACCATCGATATATTTCCCTCGCCATCCCGATCTGCATTCCACAGAGAGCATTCTCTCCGCGACTCCCTCATTAGGTCCACGCCCCCTAACGACCCACCCTCCACACCCAGCACCTTGCCTTGCCACTGCAAGAGGTGTAAATCCTGTGCCCACAACTCACCCCTCTTCTCTGTCCAAGGCTCCAAAGGGTCTTTTCACATCCAGCAGAGATTTTTCTGCACATCTACTCACCTCACCTGCTGAATCCATTGCTCTCGATGTGATCTCCTTTACATCGGGGAGACAGGACGTCAATTCATGGAGCGTTTCAAGGAAATTCTCTGGAAGACATGCACAAAACAACTCTACTGTCCTGTAGCCAACCACATCAACTCTCCCAAGGGCATGTAATTCCTGGGCCTCCTCCACCAACAAATACAAGCCACCCAATGACTGGAGGAAGAATGCCTCATATTGTGCCTTGGGACCCATCAACCACACGGCATCAACATTGATTTCATCAGTTTCCAAATCTCCCTACCCCCTGCCTCATCCTAGCACTACCGTCTTGACCAGTCCTATCTGTCCATCTTTCCTCCCACCTATCCACTGCACTCTCCCCAATGACCTATCACAATCACCCACCCCCCTTCCACACCCGCCCCCACCTGCATCTTTCTTTCACCTTCCCAGCTGCCCAGCTGAATACAATACTCTCGATAATGTCTGTCCAATATCTGGTTGAATAGACGAAGGCAGAACAGCATCCTCTCTTTTGCATTCCAATCCTCTTGAGATAAGGCCAACATTCCATTAAGTGTTGTAATTGCTTTTTGTACCTGCCCGCGAATTCAGTGATTGTTTGCAGCATAGTTCTCTCTTGGCTGAGTGTGTGTACAAAACTGGCTGTCAAAATCTTATCTTCATTATTTAAAGCTAGGTTGTCTGATTTTTGCCACTTGGATCTTTCTTGTTTTCTCTGACAATGGGCTTTCTGTATTATTGCACTTCTAATTGTATTTTCTGTTTCTGGTTTCTGTTTCTTATGCAATTCAGCACTTTTGGTGTACAATGTGCACACATACAGTGTCAGCATTCTTGTCTCAGGTGCAGGTGTACCATTGTATCCTATGTTAGACAAGTGATCTCAGCAGGTCAGAAGCCCATTTATGCCTTACTGCTTATTTTTAAATATATAGATATTCTGTTGGTTGCTACATGAACAGACCTAATAGACTATGTATTCCATTATTCCATATCAGCAATAATAAGGCAAATTAGTATCTCCATCGTTACTGTTATTATGATGTATTTGTCCCCAACAGCACAAGTCATCTGAGCTTTTTGACTAATACGTCAATGGTAAAAATTGCAAAGGAGTTTAGCCAACTTACTACCCAGCTGTACATCAAAACTAATTTTTTGTTATTCATTTATAGGATGTGGGTAATGCTTGATAAGTCAGTATTTATTGTTCATCACTAATTGCCCAAACAGTAGTCAAACACATTGCTGGGGTCTGGAGTCACATGTAGACCACTAGTTTCATGGTCATCATTAGACCCTTGTAGGTCAACGTGCAGAAAGGCAAGCCAAGACACGGCAGGCATCCTGCTAAGTTCTAGATGAGTGAGCAGCCTTGAGATGTAGCCTGGTCCAATCCATGAACTGACTGCCAGTCTCTATCTGTAAAGTGTCCATGCTGCAGCTTTTCAATGCTAGTACCAGTGTGTTCGAAGCACAGCCTTAAAGTGCAATGTGGCCTGTAAGTGGGTTGGAGAGATGTCATGAAGATCCGAAGAGGCTGGCAGGAGTTGGATGCCACCACTCACGAATGAAAGGGATGAGTGCAAATGGTGCCCTGGAGTGTGCCGTGGTAACGTTATTATCAGGTGTACAAGAGAGAGATCCAGAGGAGCAACTAGGCCGCACCTCAGACTCCCTTGTTGAGAATCAGTGGCATCTGGTTTCCTTATGCTAGGATGTAGGTCAGGAAGCTACATAATAATGAGGCGGAATATGCAGTTAATAGAATCAACAACAAACAATAATTCTCCTTAATAGATCTCTTATCACTGTCTTCTTGACACCCAAAACCCAATTGAAAAATGCAACTAGTTTCTCCCAGTATTGAAATAGGTTTCTCAGGCAATTCTCCCAGATTTCCCACCATAATCTTATGATCTCAGCCCTGTAAATTCCACTCAGAGTATTTAAGACCTTGTTATTACCAACTCATTTTTTTTTCTCTATCACAGCTTTTTGATCAATCAACACAAAAATATGGTTCATTTATATGTTCCTGAGTGTGACTCCATTATCTTTTCAAGCTGGATTGTTACAAGCAACTCTGTTATATTAAATGAACACACTTTCCAGATAGGTCTAAATTAAAATAGTTGAGTTTCTTGTCATCTGACTCAGATGAATATTTTCAATGTTTTCACATAAAATTGTAGTTTTAGTTTAGACAATATTGTTTATTACACACTGGTTTCCTGAATCTGCCTCAATCTGTGGTCAGGTGATCACTGTAGCCATTTTTGGTCCATATTTCATCCTTTTGAAAATTATTTTAGTCTATAATGATCTCAAGTATTAAAATCAGATGTCGCAAATTGAAAATTTATACTTCATTTTTCACTACTGTTGTGACCCCCATCGATTTTTATATGAATAAATATATACACTCCTATGTCAGTTGGCATTTTATTCAGGTCCTCTGAAGATTGTCAAAAGATTACTCATGAAAGATTTTTACATGTTAATGCAGTTTGGCACATGATCCTGGTAAGACGTAATACTGTAGGGAGTGTAGTAGCTACCCATTTCAATGTTCCCTTCCTCTTGGAGCTGCTCATCTGCTGTCACCTCCAATTGGCTGCTGTTATTGTGCTGCTGAATGCTGCTTCATTCAGGCAGTTCCTCTTGACAGGCTCAGTGTGATCCCACTGAAGTAAATGTGTCTGTGCTCGTGCTTGTAGGGGATTAGTATGTATTTCCGCATTACAGATAAAGGAAGGCCATCTTACTGCGGAGAGCGCATAACTGGAGGGCATGTGTAAGACTTTGGCCTCGGAATTAGAGTTAAATATGGTTGGTAGAGGAATATTTATAGTAATCTGGTGGTTACATTTTATCAGTCTGCATTTCTCCAAAGAATTGACACTAAAGACTAATTGTAATACAATATTGAGTATCATGCATTGAAAAGAAAATCTTTGATTTAAATTTAAGGATTTAGTGAGAGTTCTTCCAGGCCGACAGAAGTGATATTTGATATGTTGTGCATTCAGAGCTGTTGTTCTTATTAAAAATTTAATAGCAACATTAAACCGTGAAGAGCAGAATGATTGACTGAATGTTGATCATAATTCACAAGCATAGAAATATTCTTCCACCTGATATGTTTATGGAGAGCAATGTTGTTTTATTCCTCCTACTTACCTTGATCTCTGTGCACTATAAACTACTCACAGGTTACTGTAATATTGTCCTGTTACAGAAAGCTCATGTGTGTCTTGAGCTCTTCAGCATCTGTGTGTTTTTATCTTGCTCATTTTGGTGAATATGCTGCCCTCTACGCAAGGCACAGATAAAACTCGACCTAAAAGAACACTGTTTGGGTATTAGATGTGCTCAGGCACCGATGTCACCCTTTCTGACATTATTCAACATTGAGAAACATGAAGAGAATGAATAGAAAAAAAAAGGCTTGAATTTTATGGGTGGGCTGGAGTGCATATTGTTTGTCTCCTGCTTTAAAAAAAGTAGATTGTGTGACTTTTGCCCTTTAGTGGTTGAAAGTCCTGGCCTTGAGGTCTGCAGGACAACCTGATTGAAACAAGTTGTAGGTGCTGCTGGGACTATCATTAATCCCTGGGATGAAGGTACTGTGGATCCAATGGAGAGGTAGGTCAGGCCTTTTTGGGCGGTGTGGAATTTAGCACTCTGACAAGGATTGCAGTTCGGTTTTGGAAATTACATTGGGAAACACAACGTATAGATATATGATCCTAAGGGGAAACAATCTTGGAAGAGGTAGCACCCAGATACACAAATGGCATCTCACTACAGGATGCGTCCTCTGTTCCTCCACATGTTTACATTACCATTGAAAATTAAACAAAATTCCCATGTCTGCTTGTCTTCCACTGGCAGCATGTTATAGCCATAGCAATGGACTGAGGTCCTTAGGTAGCCTCAAGAGACCTAGGGGCTGGCAGAAAAGTGAGTGCCTTACCCATCCCCACCTTGGGAAATGGGTTGGCAGTAGGGAGGAAGGAGTTAGGATACCCACCTGCCTTATTTTCCATGGCCCCTGCTGAAAATGTGCCCAATAGATGCAGTAATATCTAACCTCTTATTTCTTCATATGAACACATTTCAGCTTCAAGTTGCTGATGAGGACACAAACAAGCATTTCTAGGACCAAGGTCATAATGACCCCTTGATGCGTTCAATTCATTTCAGAACAACCTACAATGTGAGTATGAGATTTTGTATTTTAAAATTAGGTTAAATGATTGATTGTATTCTTGTGAGTGCTCTCAAACGGTTGTTGTGCCACCTTAACATTGTTAATTGTCTGGAATGCACTGAATAACAGACATGGTAGGTCAGTGAGAACATATGGATAGACCTGTTTCTTTCTCTGATAGTTTAGATATTCTGATGGAAGAGGATAAGGAAAGGAGTGGAACCATATTTAAATGCATGTCACATCTATGCTGGTTCTTTGCTTGAGCAATTCAAAACTAATCTTACTGCCCTGCTCTCCCCACATAGCCCTCTATATTTCTTTACTTCAAATAGTTATTCAATTTTTCCTTAAAAGATGCAATGATCTGTAGCTCAAACATTTCCCATGGTGAACCATTCCATGCTCCAACAACCTTGCGTGTAAAGAAATCTCTCCTCACTGACACTTTTAAATTGATGACCCTCACTGACTTCCTAAACAGAGGAATAATCTTTTTCTATTCATTTTATCAAAACCATATTTATCAAACCTCTATATTGTAGTCGCTTTGACATCTTGCTTCAATGGCAATAATCCCCAGTATTTCAAGTTCCTGTGAACAACCTTCATTTTCCACACTTTATCATCCTCATAACAATACTGTATTCATTCTCTATGGCTTTAATGTCTTTCCTAAAATCAGGTAACCAATATGGTTCACAAGACTCCAAAAATTAGTGGCAGCTTCTTAGCAATGCTGTGAAGGGATTTATTTTCAGAAAGGATGTATTAATGCAGCAGGTGCTGGATTGACATATATTTCTGTAGAAAATACGGTGCTAATTAAGCAGCGCATATTTTTCATGGGAACAATATATTGTGATCAAAGCTATAGGACTGCTTATTCACAGAATTAGGAGAAGTCATGTCAATCAATGATTGATGTACTCATTTCCAAGGATGCACAATACTCTTGACATTTATTTTCCTTTCTTCACTGTGAAGGGTTCATGCAATACTTTCTGGATCTCTGATTACATTGTTTCCCTCACTTGATGGCAAAATTACGTAATACACAGTAGGCTAAGTGAATTTTGGAATGCTTGTGCGTCAAAGTGAGGCAATTTGTGAGCTTGAATACAGGTAATTAAAGAAATCTGTTAAAAAAAAAAGCAATGTTGACCAAGAAACTTTTAGTCTGTAATTAAGATTTAACTGGTTTACTATTACCCTTAAGAGAAGGGCAAGTGCCACCAATAAAGGTACATCCAGCCCAGTCAATCCTTCTCACAAACATCTCGGGATTTATGGCAAAATTGGAAGAGCTGCCCCATCTCTTTCTCTCTCTCTCTCTCTCTCACACACACACACATTATATATATAAACACAGAACATTACAGCAAAGTACAGGCTCTTTGGCCCTCGATGTTGTGCCAACCTGTGAAACCAATAGGAAGTCCATCTAATATACACTACTCCATTTTTAGCCATATGTCTATCCAATGACCATTTAAATGTCCTCATAGAACATATATACATAAAACATAATATAGCTTGTGTAAGGGTTTAAAAATTCACTAGGTCAGTCTTTCCAGAACCATGATTATCAACCAGTATGTGCCTCCAGGACTAATAATGAAGGTTTATTTATGGTGTGGGGATTTATGAGCAGAGAGTTGAAACATTGAGACATTTGCTTAGAAGAAGCAGGGATAAGCAAGGTTTTGTATTTAGTTCAGATATTTTTGGGGAGTCTGAGGAAGACCTGACTCAAACAAGAAACAAGGATAGACTCTTCTAGAAGAGAAGGAATTTCTCTGTGTCATGTGTAACTGTAAAGTGATGTTGGGGCATTGTTTTTCCATGTATTTTGAAATCTTTATAACTGTGTTATATTTAGGTAGCTTGGTTTGTTTATTATTTTCTTTTCTAGAAACTTCTATTTTATTGTTAAAACCAAACCTACAGCCTTATGTGCTCATGTTTCAGTGAAAGACCATCATTTAAAACGATTTTTAAAAATCAACCAAGTGAGATTTCATACTGACTCACATCAGCTGCAATCAATCAATATCTAGTTGCTGGTCTCAACATTAATTCTGCATCCAATCAACATCCTTGGGATTAACCAGAAGTTCAACTGAATTAGCAATATAAACATGTGTCTACAACAGTAGGTCAGAGAATAGGAGGTCTGCAGCAAATAACTCACTTCCTGACTGCCCCAAAGCATATCCACCATTGACAAGACACAAGTCAGGAGTGTGATGGAATATTTCCCACTTGCCTGGATGAGTGCAGCTCCAAAAACACCCAAGGAGCTTGACACCTTCCACAACAAAGCAGCCTGCTTGGTTAGCATCACATTCACCAATATTCACTTGCTCCAGCTTAAAGGACAAGAGCAACAGATATCTGGAAACACCATCATCTGCAAGTTCCCCTCCAAACCATTCACCATTTTGATTTGTAACTTTATTGCTATTCCGTTACTGTTGCTCAGTCAAATTCCAGATCTTTCCACTGAACAGCATTGTAGGCTTACCTACAAAACAGGGACTGTAATTGTTCAAGAAGGTATTGATGGGTCAAAATCCTGGAACGCCTCCCTAATGACATTAAGGGTCTTCCTACACCAAATGAGCTTCAAAAAAGCAGCTCACCACCACGGTCTCCAGTGCATGGGTAATAAATGCTGGCCCCCTCCATTGAAGCCCACATTCCTTAAATTAATTGGGTCAAACTTTTTGTTGAATGTCTATTTCCGCCCTCCCTCAATGGATGAACCAGTGTTCCTCATGTTGAACATGAGGAAGAAGAACTGTGAGTAGCAAGTACCCAGATTGTATTATGGGTGGGGAAACTTTAACTTCCATTACCAAACATTGCTTGGTAGCAGTAATACTGACCGGGTTAGCCAAGAGATAGTTGACCTCACCTTTTCCAATATACCTGTTGCAGATGCATCTACTCAGAACACTATTGGTCGGAGTAACTGTTTATAGAAACCAAGTCCCATCTTCACATGTTGGAGTTATTTTTAACAAGGTGCTACCTGCCTGATTTGCTATAGACTCCTGCTGCAGCTGGTGGAACAGTGACTGGCACAGAGAGCTTCTAGCTTTCATTGGGTCTTCAACTGGGCAAAAGAAAATGCCTGTGATGAAAGACTGCCCAATTGATCATTCCTATTTCTGAAAGAGCTCAATTATTGTGTTCAGGGTGAAAACTATTCGCTCCTCTGAAAGAGTGATTGCAG
Source organism: Chiloscyllium plagiosum (assembly GCF_004010195.1). Lineage (NCBI taxonomy): Eukaryota > Metazoa > Chordata > Chondrichthyes > Orectolobiformes > Hemiscylliidae > Chiloscyllium > Chiloscyllium plagiosum. The sequence continues at coordinate 58,126,589 of NC_057711.1, read as the reverse complement.
GGCCTTCTCAATATTATATTTTCTGAGACAGCTAAGTCTCGACACAACAGACAACCTGTGTGATTTGTGACTTCACCATATGTGCCATAACATCAGAGCAACACACCTTCAGAAAATTTACACAATATCCTTTTGCCTTCGTAAATAACTCATTGGCCAAAGTATTTTTTTCAGAAAGCCAATCACTGCAGAGAAATGATTTGATTGTCTCTTTTCCTGATGTGTATTTGTTTATGTTCATGTTACTTAGAAAAATAAACCTTTATACTTCCATATAACTGGTAGCATTTTTAAACAATCATTGTATCTTGTTTTGAATGAGCTTTTTTTGTTTTGAATAAATTAACAGCTATGGTACTTAAGAAATTAATTGATAAATCTTTTGATTTTGAATTGCTGTAAATAAGGTGTTTGACCATTTCTTTACCGGCAAAGTATTTTTACTCGATAGAACAAAGAACTGCAGACGCTGGAGATTGGAAACAAACAAAAACAGAAATTGATGGAGTCTCGGCAAGTCTGATAGTAAATGTGGAGAGAGAAGCAGAGTTAATATGTTGAGTCAAGGGGCCAGTTCTGAGGAAGGGTCACTTTATTGTATATTGTTGCCCATGGAATAGTGGGACTAGAGTGATGGTGCACTCCGCTGCATCCGCTGCAGCCGGTGTGGCCTCCTCTATATTGGGGAGACAGGCCGCCTACTTGCGGAGCGATTCAGAGAGCTGCCTTGGTCATAACAAATGGGATAGATTTTGCACAGGTTGAGCAACTCAAAACTGGGCATCCATGAGCTTCTATTGGTTAGCAGCACCAGAACTGTATTGAACTACATTGTGTAACCTCATTGTGCATCATATCTCCTAGTCTATTATTATTATGCCAAATAATCAAGCTTGGTTCAATGATTGTTTGGAGTCAAACCCATCACAAAGGAGGATGGCTGTAGTTGTTGGAAGTCAATCATTGCATTCCGAGGATATCACTGAAAGAGTTTCTTAAACTGGCAACCTAGGCACAACCAACTTCAGCTGCTTCATCAGTGAGCTTCCATATAAAGTCCAAAATGGGGATGCGTATTGATGATTGCACAATGTTCAACACTCTTTGCCATTCCTCATAAATAGAAGTTCATCCTGTGGCTGTATGCAGCAAGATGCCTACCTTGAAGAAGTTCTCCTCCTCTCTCTACAAGGATTCCAGTGAGTCTCTCTCTCTCTCTCTCACTGCAACCCCCCGGGTCATATCCTATGCCCATTCCTGATGAAGGGCTTTTGCCTGAAACATCAATTTTCCTGTTCCTCGGATGCTTCCTGACCTGCTGTGCTTTTCCAGCACCACTCTAATCTAGACCACAGCAAGACCTGGCCAACATTCACTTTGTCTGATACGTGGTACAAATATCACTTGCCATGTAAGCACCAGGTAATGATTATGTCCAAAAGGTGAATGTAACAATCTTCCACTAACATTTTTCTGACATTGTCATCATTGGATTCACCACGATCAACATCCTAGAGGTTACCATTGATCTGAAGCTGAAGTGGTCCATCCAAGTAAATACGATGACTACAAGAGCCGATCAGAGTCTGGGAACTCCATAGGAAGTAATTTGTCTCCCCAGATCAGATTCACCATCTCTGGATGGGTGCAGATCCAACAACACTCAAGAAGCTCAACACCATCCAGGATAAAGCAGAACACTTGATTAGCATTCAACACACCACCTTGAGCATTCATTCCCTCAACTATTGGCATATAATGGCTGTAGTGTACATCATCTAGAAGGTGTAGAGCAACAATTCACTGACTTCATTTGACAGCGCCTTCTAAATCAATGATCTCTACCACCTTGAAGGACAAGGGCAGCAAATGCATAAGATAGAGTCATAGAGTCATACAGCACAGAAACAGATCCTTCGGTCCAACTTGTCCATGTCGATCAGACATCCCAATCTGACCTAATCCTAGTTGCCAGCATTTGGCCCAAATTCCCCTAAACCCTTCCTATTCGTTTACCCATCCAATTGCCTTTTAAATGTTATAATTGTACTTGCCTCTACCACTTCCTCTGGCAACTCATTCCATACACTTACTACCGTCTGTGTGAAAAAGTTGCTCCTTAGGTCCTTTTTAAACTTTTCCTTTCTCACATTAAACCAATGCCCTCTAATTTTGGATTCCCCTAACCTAGGAAAAAGACCTTGGCTATTCATACTATCCATACCCCTGATGATTTTATAAACTTCTATAATGCCATCCCTCAGCCTCTAACTCTCCAGGAAAAAAAGCCCCAGCCTATTAAACTTCTCCCTATAACTCAAACCCTCCAGTCCCACAACATCCTTATAAATCTTTTCTGCGCTTTCTCAGGTTTAACAGCATCCTTTCGATAGAAGGGCAACCTGAATTGTACACAGCAGCCTCACCAATGTGCTGTACAGCCATAGCATGACATCCCAACTCCTTTACTCAAAGCTCTGACCAATGAAGGCAAGCGTGCCTTCACCATCCTGTTTACCTGTGACTCCACTTTCAAGGAGCTATGCGTCATTAGCACCTGCAAGTTCCCCTCCAAGCCACTCACCATCCTGACTTGTAACTATGTCACTATTGCTTCACTGTCATTTGGTCAAAATCCTGGAACTGGCCAACAGTACTTTGGGTATATCTGCGACACAATGGTAGTGGTTCAAGAAGCTCTACTCAGCAGGATTCCTCAAGGCCACAATCAGCCATGATCATAGTGAATGGTGAAGCATGTTCAAAGGATTGAATGCTGAAAATGTTTTGCTGGAAAAGCGCAGCAGGTCAGGCAGCTGCCTGACCTGCTGCGCTTTTCCAGCAACACATTTTCTGCTCTGATCTCCAGCATCTGCAGTCCTCGTTTTCTCCAAAAGGATTGAATGGCCTACTCCTGCTCCTGTTTTCTATGTTTCTATGACATCATTTCGGGATGTGCAGTAAATGCAGCCCTAGCTAGCAATGCCTCCACTACATCAACAAATACTACTAAAAATGTGTAGAGGAGCTTACTGGGAGCAACCAAACATACTTAAAAATGAAATGCCAAATTGATGAAGCTACAAAAGAGGATAAATTCATCATCACAGCAGTTAATTAAACTGACAACCCTTTGCCAGGCTACGTTCTGAATGCCAAAAGCAGGACCTCAAATCTAACCACTTTTCACCGCAATAGTCTATTTTCAATCATTAACAAAGTAATTAAATGTGTCATTGACAATGATACCCAGAAGAATTTATTCCCCAATAACTTGTTGATTATGCTCAATTGCCCACAGACCACTGCTCTCCAGATGACATGACAGCCTTTGACCAACAGTATTGAATTCTAGAGGTGAAGTAAAAGGAGAATGACTGCTCTAAGCATCAAGGCATCAGTTGACTGAGTGTGACAACAATGACAAATTAATATAGTTAGGAATTGGGAGGGAGTAGTTCTCATTGATTGAAATTCTCTATTGGTGCTCACTAATGCTTTCCCACTGTCATTTTTGTCTAGATTGACCATTTTTACTTCAATTCACCTCCTGCACTTATTGTAAATTAATAATTTGAATCAATGGCTCCCTAGTCCTCCTGTATTTGTCCTGCATGTATATTATCCTCATCAATTTCTTCATCCATTATGAGTTCACTTTTCCACAATCCTTTGGACAAGAGCCGTCTTATTGAACATGAATGTAAATTGTTGAGTTTGAGCATATGTAGCCTTTCGGATTACAGAAAAGGTGTTTGATTTGGTTAGCCAAACCCTGAGTTGTAAAACATACATAGCCGGCATTGTACTCGTACTGAAATTCATGCACAATGTCACTCAATTGTACAGTAGGTAGAAAACCTTTTGGGCTGACTGTAGAAAATAGCACACACAGAGCTACTGCACTGTAGCAGCAGAAAATGGCTTCCTAAAACTCAAACTTCCAACATTCTTTCACTTTCTAGTGTTATTTGAGGTAGTCTCAACACTCTTATCAGGTCTGAACATCATAGCTATTGATTCATTGGCAGGTTTGCATGACACACAGCAGAGAACAGTCTGATCAGGATAGCCACTATCCCATAGGATGGTTTGATGCACTCTATTTCTGTATCAAGATTGCAAGGTGAGCAAATGATGAGGGACCAGCGATTGAGTCAAACAGCATGTTTCCTTGAATGTCTATAACAGGTAGAATACAAACAGTACTCAAACAACATGAACTTGCCAACCTCAAAACAACATGACGACTATTAGATGTGATTTCACATTTGGGCAGTACTTGCTGAAGAATTCTGAGTGCCCTAATTTCTCCATTAAAAAATAATTTAAGATCAATTAGTTGAGAATACAACATTGCTCATGTATGTTATCACTGACATGTATGCAGGAATCTGTTCTCTCCAAATGTGTTACAAATGGACATAGAAAATAGGAGCAGGATTAGGCTATTTCATCTATCAAGCCCACTCCATTAGTCAACATTATCATGACTGATTGTTTACCTTGACACTATACTCCCACATTCTTCTCAAAAGCAATTATTTCTTTCTTAAGTTCATACAGTGACATGGGCTCCAAAGACTTCTATGATCAAGAAACGTCTCCCATCTGCTTGTTCTGGAGCTCCCAGCTGGGGTGAAAATCACCCCTGCACCCAATCTGTGCAACTCTGTCAGAATTTTATACCTTATTCAATGAGACCCCCTCTCATTTTCCAAACACCAGTGAAGCCAAACCCAGTTGACCCAATTTCTCCTCATACAATGAACCTGCCATCCTTAGAATCAGCCTGGCAAACCATTGCTACATTCCCTTTGCAGCAAGTATATATTTTTTAAGAATAAGAAAAGAACTGCACACCAATACTCGCGTTGTAATCTTACCAAGAGCAAGTATAGCTGCAGTAAGACTTCTTTGCTATTGTACTCAAACCCTCGTATAATGTAAACCAACATACCATTTGCCTTTTTCAACACCTGGATTCTAGTTTTCAGTGACTGGAGTACAGGACACCCAGAACTCTCTGTAAATCAGCATTTACATAACACTGTCATTCTGTATTTTCTAAAAAAAGTGGACAACTTCACATTTTCCACATTGTATTGAATACCACTCAATAGTCTGAATCACCTTGGAGCCTCTATATATCCCTCTTATGATTCACAATCTCACCTGGTCTTATTTATCAACAGACTTAAAAATATTATATTTGATTCCCTCATCCAAACTGTTGATACATATTGTGATTAGCTGGGGTCCAGGTACTGATCCCTGTTGTACCCTACTCGACACTGCCTTCTAGTCTGAAAATGACCCATTGATTCCTACTCTCTCTTTCCTGTCTACCAACCAATTCTCCATTTATGTTAGTATATTATTAAAACTAATAATTGATAATGTGGGACTTTATCAAAAACTTTCTGAAAATCCAAATACACCACACCCACTGGCTCACTGACATTTATTCTACTTGTGGCATCAAAACGTAGAATTTTATCATGTTATTTTTAAACTTTTTGTTGCTCTCTTCACCGATAACAGTGTTCTAGTGATGCTCAATGCAAACTTGAACGGCATGATGTTATTTTCCACACTTTAACACCTTCTGTATTCAACATTGAGTCAACAATTTCAGCCCATAAACTTTATTCCCCATTTAGACGATGTTATTGTGCCATGACCCAGTCTTAACCTTATTTTTTTCACATTCTTGAACTTCAACAGAAACTTCACTGTTCTTCTATTTATGCTCACTTCATACATAAGAACGTAAGATAAATGCTTCTTTACTATTAATACTCTTTTTGCCTTTGTTTCATGAATTTTTGTAGATTAATCTCTCCCGCCCTCTACCCTGTCCTCAACCTTCATCTTATGCTTTTCATTCACCTGCCCCTTTTTCCATGGCACAAAACCTAACACATTCACACATTAACATCTTCCACCAGATCGGAAGAGAAGTCACATTGAACTCAAAACATTAAGTTTGTCTCTCTTTCTCTGTCTTTACAAATGTTGCCAGACTTACTGAGGATTCATCATTGCCAGACCTGTATTCTGCCTTTCACCTTACCCTAGCTGACTGTCACCAGCAGTTAGATCTCACATAATACTTAATTTTGACAAACCTCAGCTCTGCCTTCTATAGTTTTGTCAGATTTCTCCTCTGCAGTAAAGCCAATCAAAGACCATCCCATGATGCTTAACATCAATAAGCTTAAGGCAGAACTACAGAAATCCAGGACCTCCATCCTCTTTCTATTAAATGCTAAGACTATTCCCTCATGCCAAAAGGCCCAGGACATTTCATTGCTGTCAAAGTGAACCCAAACATTTTCTCTGTACTTCTATACACCAGACAATGTCATCCAAAAGGGCTCACCAGTGTGCTATGCATTCTTGGCATCAAAAGGATACAGATTTTTTTGAATTAAATATGGAGGTAAAGGGTCAAATGCATAAAATATCACTGTTACAAATCTTCACCAGAGCAGTAGACAAGTTTGTGAAATTTAATCCTGAAAACACCAATTAAAATCACAGAATAAATTTCAATAAAAATGGAATTTGACTTCTTTAATACCCAGCTGGTATGAGAATATTATTTATGTGATGGCTTCTATTACTAACATGGACACAGGACTTTACAAAAGGAAATGTTGACAAGAAGTGGGCTTAAATAAAGGATTTTTGATGTACCAAAATAGATATTGGTGGTTTACATAAATGTAACATATGTCTTTAATGTTCTACATGTATTTCTTTTCATTATTAGATTTTCAGGGAATTGACTGGGTCATCCCTCTCCTTGGACAGCATTAAGAGAGATTGGTTAGTAAGAACGTCATCGACGAGAAACTTGTTTGCAAAACACAGTCACACAGCCTTGCATCAAATCCTGGGAGGAGACTGTATGCTGGTTACTGTTTCCATGGTTCCCATGGCATCCGTTACAGACATCATTGATTAATGATATGTAGGCTACACATCTGGTGGCCTATGATGCTGTCTGCCCCTGGGGAATTGGCGTAGTCTGTGTGGTGCCGCAACAAATAGTGTTACACATTGATTTCTCTCCCAACCGCACCCCTCCCCCAAACCCGCTCCTCATGTGTCTCCAACACATCTGAGATGTTTATAAAGCAGGCATCGCCAGCAAAGCATATGTCAATCTGCAATAAAACCCAGTTTGACCTCAGTTATTGGGAATTATTCTTAATGGTTAAAGATTTGCAGATCCTCCTTTGCAGCAGGATAATACATTGTGGCATAAAATTGTGTTGTAATAGGTCCAAACCTACTGAAGCAAAACTACCGTCCGATTTACCATGCACAACATAATCTGTTTATAAATCCTTTCCTCATAAACAGCAAAATGGGGTTCGTGCATCAAATATGGTTTTCTTTGCATAGGTTGAAATATCTGGATTTTTTAATTCATTCTGCCAGCAAGGCACAGCATCCGACACATTTCAGCCATAAAGTGATGTTTTGTCATTTACAACAGATAGCTAAAATATCATATTTTCAGTAGCAGTGTAGGAAGTCCAGTTAGAAGAGGGATAAAATGAATTGTGAGCAGTAGTCCTCATATTCCTGAATTTTTTAATTACATTGGAAATTATAAATTCTCAAGCGTGAGGCAAAGGAGGAAGAATTCAACAAGATTCCCTTTTGGGATTGTCTTCAGCAAAGTGTGATTAGCTTGCAGGCCCTGGTCCTGTTAAGGTAGGCTACACCCATGCTGCTAGCTCATTCAGTCATCGAGGCATGCACTCCAGTGTGGAAACACTGCTGGTTTGTTGCACTATTAACAGGAAGTCCAGTAACATGTTTGATTCACATGACAGACAACACTTGCTTTCATACTCCACAAGCTGCTGGATCTATCAATGCTTGGCTGGGGAAAGCAGAACAACAGTCAAGGGAGGAGCTTTCTTATAGAGTGCAGAGGAGCATTAGTCTTGGAAGTGGGAAGGAGAACAAAAGCCATGTTTCCACCAGGAGCCAGGAAGCCTTCAAAGCATAGACCAAGAAAGCAATGGGAGTTGATAGCTAGGCATGTTAATTCCTGAGGTCTGACCTGACTACAGTCCTAGGAATAAAGACCTCAGACTGGAGGTTAAATTCAGTGAGTATATATTCAAGGGAAATCTCCTACCCCTCATTTCACCAAGAGCTTTCACTGATCATTGCGTGGCAGCCCCATAAGCTACAGCCCCATTCACACTCAGGTCTAAAATTTAGCTGTTCCATCTCTAATTCATGCACTCACTAATAACTCCAGCTTCATTCTTATCTCTTGCTACTTTCCCATGCTGTGTCACCCAAACACATTACAATGCACTTATTGACATTATTGCCTCTTTCTTGGAGAGTAATGTGGCTTCTAATTGCACGGAGCAGTCAAGAACTGATTGGGGTCAGATATGCCTGCATCACCTTTAGCAGAGATAGTTCTCTGTATTCCAGAACCAACCATGACTGTCATTAACATGGCTCAGGATGATTGGTGTGATCTTGCATGATGTCCCTTCCTGGGTCCACCCCCACACTTTATGCTCCTTTTGCATGGGATGCAAACTACTAATGACATGAATGTGAACCTCTTGTTGACAATGCACTTTCTCTCAACACAGCTCTCCCCTTATGTATTTCTGCTTTGAGATGCTTGTGTCATCTCAGCTGATTGACAAGTCAGATCCTCGATTGAAATCCGGTTTGATAGATTTTTTTTACTTAATGTGGTGATCATTCACTGAAACTTAGGTACACAAGGCTACAGTTTTTTTTAATTGTATGAACTAAATTCACAAAGGTCCTGGATGTCTCCTTCCTTACTTGACTACTTATGGTCTACTCTCTCGTTCTCTAAGTTGACCTTTGAAGATGTTTTGGCATGGGCTGTGCCCTCATGCTGGCAATGTTAATGGAGGACACAGCAAACCCACTGCCACAAACTTGATGAAATGAGTTAATAAGAGTTGGAAGGTTGTCACTCAAGAATGGAAGAAAGTGGAATAATTGTTTAAGGTGCCAATGGTTCACCCTACAAACTTCCTGGTTGGTCCTGGCTCTTATTGTGGGTCTGGTCTTTCATGTTGTTGAGTAGCAGAACAGTCATGAGCCAAGTGCACAGCGGGTATGTCTTGTCACCCAGCGGCTAACCTCAGGTACCTTGTTGTGAACCAAAGATGGTGGGTAAGGCTGACTCCTGCAACAGGAATAAATCATAGCAGCAGCCAGCAATACGGGCATTTCATGAAAGGATCATCTGAGAATAATAACACACCACCTGGATAGTCATCTAGTGGCAACCTGTGAGGTCCTGGCACATCTCCTCCTTAACAAGAGGGACCATGCATGTATTTAATTACATCCCTTGTCACTGAGAAAGCGAGCAGACTAACAAAGTCACATGGTGGCTGCTGCTGCTTTTTCCTTGTTTGTAAGAAGGGAATGAAGACTATCTTCTATCCAGGCCTTCTGGGTGTAGTGATGGATAGTGAACTATGTGATGTTGCTAGTATTGATTTGCTCCTGTAAAGAAGTATCCACTGCCAAAGATGTTTAGGGTGATAGTGATATCCACTGGTTATATTGTCCTCATTCTACTGTGTAGCTGCATTATAGGTTACAGGAGACAGTACTTTAATGACCAGTTCCTGAATGGAATGTACACACTCTTGGATGGGATGTGTCTAGAGGGGCCCCTAAAAAGCTTTTGGTGGGTATGACTTTCTGTTGGGAGCTTTCATTCTAGGGACTCTGCACACAGTTTTCTATCTCTGCTACCTGCTTTCCCTTTCCAACATATTCTCAACTTAACTCAACTAGCAATGGTTAGGAATTGAAACAAAGGTCTTCCTGGTATACATGGCTCAGTTCCTCATTCTGTGTACTCCTTTGGGCGGCACGGTAGCACAGTGGTTAGCACTGCTGCCTCACAGCGCCAGAGACCTGGGTTCAATTCCCGCCTCAGGCGACTGACTGTGTGGAGTTTGCACATTCTCCCCGTGTCTGCGTGGGTTTCCTCCGGGTGCTCCGGTTTCCTCCCACAGTCCAAAGATGTGCAGGGTCAGGTGAATTGGCCATGCTAAATTGTCCGTAGTGTTAGATAAGGGGTAAATGTAGGGGTATGGGTGGGTTGCGCTTCGGCGAGTCGGTGTGGACTTGTTGGGCTGAAGGGCCTGTTTCCACACTGTAAAGTAATCTAATCTAATCTAATCTAATCTAATCTATCGCAAATAGTATAGTCCTTTCTTGTTCTACATTCTGTATGTGTCCATATTAAGCATGTTGACTTGAGACTCTCACATATTTCAAAGATCTCAGAGGGAAAACTATCTTGGCTAGAAGTTAACTAGCAGGAGAGCCCGGTCTAAGACCATATCAAATGTAGAAACTCAAAAGACAAAATAACATAATAACTTTAATTGACGCTGTTATATAAATTTTAGTTCCCATAACAGATTGTATGGCATGACAAGCCTTACAAAATGAATTGAAACTCTATTTTGAGCAGCAGTTTGGAACCAGAACTAATATTTTGAGCTGATACAGTGACGAGTCATTAAAGACAATTATTTTAACATTACGTGATTTAATCTCATAGGTTTCCATGCCTCTACTGTACATCTATTTTAAAACAACTTTATCAGTCAGCATAATTATTCTGCATCTATTTTTATTTAGTATTAAATTCTCAAGCAGGAAACTTTGTTAACAGTGCAATGTGTGAACTTGTCATCTGCACTGAGGAGTGATGATGAATTGTAACACCAAGGAAAGTGCTGGTTACACAAGTGTTTCTCATTTCCAGACTTTATTTTGAAACTATATTTTTTTTGCTAGTCTTAAAAAAGAATGGCATTGAATCATTAAATTCAGAACCCAAAAACGATTTCAGCAAGCATAAATTTAGAATAAATTAACAAAATGTAAAATAAGAAGGTGAGATCTTGACCTAAAAGGATGAATATAGCCCAGTGAGGTATCAGAAGGCTGCTGATTTCTGTGGAATTGTACTCCATGAGAGGGGAGAAAATGAGATTGAAAAGCTGAACAGAATTATTCAAGATTCATGACATGCACTGCTATTGTTGTCAGTTCCAAAATCTATAACAAATAATGTACTGTGCATTTAAGAAAAACATGGCCAAACTATTAGTTTCAGAATATACTAGTATGAACTAAATTCTGACAAAATATTGAATTGACTTTATGGAATTTACATTGTTTTATTAGGTCTAACTTAATGGATATTGAAGAGGTTTCCTTGTCTGACGTGAGTGTTAACATGATGAGTTTGAAGGACTAAATGGATACTGATTTAAAGTTGAACATACTTGAAAAAGCACAGCTCTAAATGTTGAAGAGCTAAAAACTATTAATGTGAATAAGCTATTGCACTGATAAGCTGAACTATAACATATGTGATTATTTGGCAGCACAATACCATCTCTTGCATGGATAAGCAAAAAAGATTAATCTCCAGAGAGGAAGAGAAAGTTATTTGTCTGTGACAGATTTACAGAGTATGCCTCTTTGGTTAAGAACACAGAGATATCATTAATTATAATTGTTGGCTGTGTAAACATCTCAAAAATCATGAGCTCTTTGCAACTGTTTTTCACCAACTGTTATTGTATCAACTGTTACCTACAAGGGCTGAGATTTAATAATGAAATTTAGAGCGAGATGGAGCATGTAAATAGTTCCATGCTGGTTGGGAATGAGGATACCATTGATGGGGCTGATGGGGCCTTGTTTATTTCACACCTAGTGTCCTGTATTTGGAGATTCACAAATTTATAAGATTTGGTACTGTACGATATTTGACAGAGATTTGGCACTGAATCAAATGTACAACAGTGAATATTATTATTTCTTTTTCAGCCTAGAATGCAGAAGATACAGACAGTGATTTTCACTGCTGTGTATATATACCAAGTTGCACCTACCACCCTCTTGATGGTAAATGTTTCCTGTGTACCAGTGTTGGAACAACAGGCCAGGAAGCAAAAGCTGTTGCTTCAAGTTATAGAAAATGTTTTACACTAAAGGAGTTAATTCAGCCCATTGCATCTCTTTCTTTATTCATTCATGGATTGTGGTGTCATTTATTGCCCATCATTAACATTCTGGTAGTGGATGATAAAACTGGAGAACTCAAATTCCAGTGTGAAGTTTAGCTTCCTAGATCATATGTTTTTTTTTATTTGGTTGTCATGGTCATTAGTCACTGAATATATTGAAATAAAACTGTCAATGTTCTTGACCAAAAGGACAGAAGTTTATTGCACAAACCCGATGCCTGGAGGAAGAATGTCTCATCTTCCGCATCGGGACCCTTCAACCGCAGGGCATCAATGTGGATTTCACCAGTTTCCTCATTTCCCCTCCCCCCACCTTACCCCATTTCCTATTCAGCACCATCCTCATGACCTGTCCCATCTGTCCCTCTTCCTTCCCACTTATCCGTTCCACCCTCCTCTCACCTATCACCTTCACCCCCACCTCTATCCACATATTATACTCTCAGCTACCTTCTCCCCAGCCCCACCTCCCTCCCATTTATCTCTCCACCTCTGAGGCTTTCATTCCTCATGAAGGGCTTTTGCCCGAAACGTTGCTTTTCCTACTAATCTCCAGTATCTGCAGTACTCACTTTCACCTTATGAAGGTGGTGGTGACCTGCCTTCCTGAACTACTGGGTTCATTTACTATTTGCTGTAAAAGGGGGAGTTCCAGGATTTTGACCCAGTGACACTGAAGGAACAGCGCTATATTTCCAAGTCAGAATAGTGAGTGACTTGAAGGGGAACTTGCAGGTGATGCTGTTTCCGTTGTATATGGTGCCTTTGTCCTTCTAAATGGAAGTGGTCTGAGGATTTGGAGGGCATTGTTTAAGAAGTCTTGGTGACTTTCTGTAGTGCATCTTGTAGATGGTACACACTGCTAGTGAGGGAGTGAATGGTTAAAAATGTTGTGTCAATCAAGTGGGCTTCTCTTTCCCCAGATGGTGCCAAGCTCCTATAGTGTGCACTTGGGTGTGGAGCTGTGCTGTGCCACAGGTAAATGGGGAGTATTCCATCACATTCCTGACTTGGGCCTGTAGAAATGGTTAACAGACTTTGGGAAAATGATCACTATTTGGCACAAATATTATTTGCCACTTATCAGCCCAAACCTGGATATTATTCAGGTCTTGCTGCATTTGGACACGGACTGTTTCAGTATCTCAGAGTCATAAATGATGCTGAACATTGTGCAGTTGTCAGCAAACATTCCCATTCCTCACCTTATGATAGAAAGATGGTCAATGATGAAGCATATTAGGCTGGTTGGGTCGAGATCTACATGCAAAGATGCTGGAAGAGAGTGTCACCAGTTTAAGTCTGGTTCAAGTACAATGCATCAACACCCCGACATTTATTATTGAGAATGTAGTCATCCCAATGGATGTTGCACTCCCTGGACTCTCCCTGTCACAGTCTGTGGTCATAGTTGGCTAATCACTGAAGGCTGCTCAAGCCAGCATTGTGCAGACTTTATGTCCACAATCTCCTCTTGCTAGGCTGGTTGAGAAACCCAATGGGTAGCAGCTTTAGTCACATCATGGATCTTCTACAGTCAACTCTCCAACGGATCAGATCAATCATATGGAACAGCCCATTGCAGAAGCAGTCATGCTGTTAAAAATAATAGAGAAACTTAATGGGTAATACTGGCAACTGCAGGGCAGTCAGCCTGGTATTGGAGATGGGGAAACCTTTAGAGGCAACAGCCCAATAGCGTTGACATTTGGGAAGCATTGGTTAATAAATGAAGTTCAGAATTGATCTGTTAAAACAAATCATGTTTAACTATTTTGAGTGAACTGATGAGTACAGCGCCGCTGTTATTATGTTTATGAAGATATGAAAAGCATTTTTATTCCCAGCACACCACCCCAGATCTAGACAGCCAGTGATCCCGAGTGGCTCAAGAGCCTTCATACTTAACTGCAGTAATGTTCCACCTCTCCTAATGAAACTATTGTGGTTAGCTGTCGAGATTAGAATACTAACTGAAAAGGTAGTAAATCAACAGGTAGGAAATAGGTAGGAAAGCTACAATAAGATCACACCTGATTAATAGCTAGTGTTGAGGAATGTGTGTAAGGCAATAACATTATAAGTGAGTGTGCAACATTGCCGCTATATGGGCTCCTTTTCATCTTTTAATACTCGCCTCCTCCTCTAACCGAAAATAATTCCCATTTCTAGAAAAAGAAGAATTGTAAAATTACCTTAAGCTTCCTGAAAGTGTCCACTTACTGCTTGCAAAAATAATCTACACTCCAAATAGTTGAGAAATACAAGTATGATATGAACATGCAAATATGTAAATTAAGAGGGTGGCACGGTGGCTCAGTGGTTAGCACTACTGCCTCACAGCGCCAGGGACCCAGATTTGATTCCAGCCTCGGATGGCTGTCTGGGTGGAGTTTGCACACTCTCCCCATGTCTGCATGGGTTTCCTCCCACAGTCCAAAGATGTGCAGATCAGGTGAATTGGCCATGCTAAATTGCCCATAGTATTAGTGCATTAGTCAGAGAGAAATGGGTCTGGATGGGTGACTTTTCTGGAGGATCGGTGTGGACTTGATGGGTCAAATGGCCTCCTTCCACAATATAGGGAATCTAATCTAAACTAAAAAAAAGTGCAGGAGAAGGCCAATCAGCCTGTCAAGGCTGTTCCATCAGTCAGTAAGACCAGTGATGACTTGATCACTCCAACTTCAATAAACTATCAAACTCCTGCTTATCAAAGTCTCACTACATCTACCTTAAAAATATTCTGTTCCACTGCCTTTTGTGAAAGCAAATTCCAGAGACTCATGACCATCGATGAGAAAATAAAATTCTTAACTCTGTCTTAAATGGGTTACTTCCTCATTTTGAAACAATGGTTCCACTTGTAAATTAAGGATGCCTGTCAAGTGTTTACAGCAACATTCATTATCGCGGTTGCATGACTATTTAAGTATCACTGGAACTGGCTACTTCCCACATTGTATTGCTCATGATCTAAGTGGGAATAGGAAACAAGGATGACATTGCTGACATTAAACTAATCCATATCACATTGAAGCTCCTTTTATTTAAATATATTTATTCTCCCACTGTATTGTCCTGGAGCAATCAATGCTGCCTAATCAGAAATCTAGTAGCCTTATTGTTCGCTCCAATTCAAGACCAAAGTTCGTATCATTGGCACAGACAAGCTAATGTCAGAAACTTGCTGATCTTATCTCTCATCTTGTTCACATAAAGAAATGGTTGTTAGACAGTAAAGGATGGGTGGAATTTGAAGAATTATTATGGCAGAACGGGTAAGTGATCTGATCAATTTAATAACATAGTTGACATTAAATATTTGGAGGTAGATGTTGTATTATAAATTGCAATTAGAGAATGAATAAGGAAGCAAAATGGGCATGAAGAGTTCATGAAGACTGAGAAAAATTCACAGAAAGTGGAGACTAAGTATTTTCGGATTGATGCCTGGAAAATATGAAGTTTTCTTTTGTCTTTTGGTCTGTGCACACACTCCCACTTCTTAAGCATATCTCATTGTCTGATGAATACATACCTGATGCAAAACTTTGAGAAAGATCAAGCAACAGATGAAAAAGTTGATTGCTAGATCAATAAGTTGTAATTAGAATTAACATGCTTTTGTTTTCATAATTATCTACAAACTGTTTTTTTTAAGAGCAACAGATAGTTCAATGTAATGGTTTTCTATGGGGTGGGGGGAGGCAGGCGAAGTTTATTGATTTCCATTACACAAGTAATGTGCAAACGATTGAAAAACATTCTTATAACTTCATCAGCCGGTTATCACTTACTAGGTTCATATCAAGTTTGATTTTTTTAGATAAACATAGAATAAATCTTTGCTCTACATGTCACATTGTTACTCCATCACTTGGTTTAGCAAAGAGTCCTTACTAATATCTAAAGTTCCCTCATCTAAACTTGGCCATATTGTGATTGTGAATATTGGAACATTTTGGTATATGATGTCTATTGTTGTCTTAGTGTTTTCTCATTCATTGCTCCCACAGGAACTGCCTTTGGATATTATTTGTTTTTGTCCATCATATGCCAGTGACAGCTGATATCTGGAGCTTGGTTCTATGCAGGTTGGCTCTTTCAATTACATTGCCAGGAGTATCTAGGACTATCAGCTGGAAGGTGGCACATACCATGGGGGATTGAAATAAAGAACCCAAATTCCCACTATTGTAAAACAAACCTTTGTATCTGAGCAGGGTGGTCAGAGGCAGGATTCTCTGCTCATAAGTGCTTGCCAATCTACCATCCATCTTGAGTCTTTCTGCTCTATTGTCAGTTGGTTAACTCCTGGAATGGGACAGAGGCAAGTGTTAAGGCATTTGAAAGTGAGTGACACTGCTCTTACATTTAGTGCAGGAGGGAAGCAACTGCTAGAGAGTGAGTAGGCAATGCAGAGGGCACGTAGGGCTCGTGGTGTCAGGGTGGATGGGTGGAATGAGTAAGGGAAGATGTTGATGAATAGTGAGAATGTAGGTCTCACAGACAGAAACCCTCCATGAAACTCAACAAAACTGACACATAGCCAAAAATAATATGATTCAGCTCAATATCTAAGACAGATGTTGAAATTCCATGAACTGTCAAGACAACCATGTATCTCGTGTTTCAACTGGTGACAACAAATCGAGGGCTCAAGTTAAATGTTACCTCAATGTCAAAAACAGTCTTGAGTTCAGCTTTTTTTTCGAATACTTGGACCAATAAAGGGGGAAAGGTGATATGTGATCTTGGCAGAACCTAAACTGCATATCGATGAGAAAACCTTGGCTGTGAAAACTGTTGTTTGATCGCAGTGTCAACATTAACTTCCATCACTTTGAAGATTACTGCTGCCATTAGTTGTACAACGCAATGTCCTACAATGTAGTCAGAATATATAGCCTTTATTCTACCTGCCACATGAGTGAGGAATTAGGTATATGAATTTTAGTGCTGGTGTGATGCTAGGTATGACTGGCAGATTGTATCAAACAGGATTTCACTTCAACTATTCACAACAAGCAGCTTGTGTGTGACTATCCACAGCAAGTCGTGCAGGTGATAGGTATCCTAACAGAAGTTATTATACATTCATCCTGCAGCAGCCCAGTGGATCAGAAGATACCTTCTGAGCAACAAATGTTATCTGTTAATAATACAGATCATGCCTCTGGTTGTGTCCTGAGGGAAAGAGAGCGTACACACTGTGTCAGTGAAAATGCTGCAGTGTGTTTGAGTGAGGTGCCAGGTCAATTAGTTGGCACTATGTGCTATTTGTGAAATGTGGAAATATTGAATTCATAGTGCTATGTGTGTGAAAGTATTATTTGTGATCGATAGAGATTTTTGGTACTTGGGTAATGGCATTATAGTGCAGTAATGCAGTTATTGTGGCTAATGCTTGAGATTATTGAATGCCTTATGGCATTGCATCCAGACATTTCGTGCTAGACTTTTGTCATTGCCCACCAGTTACCTGCTTCCGCTGCCTTCAGAGAGCTCTTGTTTGGAGGCCTCTTGTATCTCCATGGATACATGGTATGGAAGTGGTGGATGCAGATACAATTACAATGTTTAAATGATATTTGGATAAGTATGTGAATAGAAAAGGTTGAGAGGGATATGGGCCAGGTGCAAGCAGGTGGGACTAGTTCAGTTTTGGAACTTAGTCAGCATGGACTAGTTAGATCGAAGGGTCTGTTTCCATGATGTAAGACTCTATGAAACAAAAGACATTGCTCCTCCTTGTCTAAAGTCTCTGGTACAGCTTCTGAAAAATCTTGGACTCATCTCTACATCCTGTTACTATATCTTTCACAGAGTAGCTATTCCCTAATCAACCTGTTCAAAGATGCTTTGACACCCCCCTGGTACAGGTGGGACTTGAACCCAGGCCTCTGTGGTCCAGGGGGTAAGAACACAACCACAGCACCACAAGAACTGCTGATGCTTCCTTAATTAAACTCAATTGTAGCATGTCTTCCAGCTGCTGTTCCTATCAAATGCATTCTCCCCTTTAAATTGTGCAGGTTAATTTAAACTTGAACTAGCCTCTCAAGATTTTTCTCTCGGAGTGCATTAACTTAACAGTTTCAGACATTCAAACAAAAGGGGAATACAAGGTTTACAGACCACTTGCAATGGAAGAAATGAATTTCACAGCAAATCAAGTGAGAAACATGTTCAATCTCACAAAAGTATGAGACATAAAATATGTAGCAGTGAATGAAACACCTGATGGATATTCTGTTTGGCTTTCCATGGGTATTTGGTGGGATCTGTAGTGAGTGGCTCCACCTTTGCCTGTTTTGAGCATCAATCAAAGTAGAATGTTGCCCCCTTGTGATTCTTGCCAAATCTAGAAAATTTGGCAGAGAGTCATTCAGCCTCTAATTTTGTATTCAATGAATCAGTGCTTTCCTAAGAGAATTTTTTTACTTCAATATTTTTCCACATAATGAAAGAGAAAAGACTGAAATAATGAATAAGGGTACATGTTGTTTGGACTGGCTGTGGTATTTTGTACTCCTGTGTGGTTTTCGGGCAATTGGCCAGCAGCATGTGATTGCTGGCCACCCAACAGAGCTGACAGGATGTCCATCTCAATTTGAGGGCCCGGCTTCAGTTATATAAGGCCTGTAAGCTGTCATGAGTAAATGAGCATGTCATGACAGCTTGCTAGCTCCAGACAGACACTATAGCGGGTAGTCCCCAGACTGTTTTTTAGGATCTAGTGCAGAGACTATTCTGGGCTGGAGATCTGGGAGGGGTGTGGTTTTCTGAAGTGCAGATCCACTTCTACTCAAAATATAACAAAGAACTGAAGATGCTGGAGATCTGAAACAAAAACAGAAAATGTTTGAAAAATACAGCAGGTCTGGCAGCATCTGTGGACTCAAAATGGTAAGCCTGCTTTTTCTCTCCATAGATACCTTCAGATCTGCTGAGGTTTAATTAGATTAGATTCCATTCCCTACAGTGTGGAAACAGGTCCTTCAGCCCAACAAGTCCACACAAATCCTCCAAAGAGTAACCCACCGAGACCCATTTCCTTCCGACTGATGCACCTAACACTATGGGCAATTTAGAACAGCCAATTCACCTGACCTGCACATCTTCTCAACTGTGGGAAGAAACCCACACAGACACAGGGAGAACAAATGCCACATAGACAGTTGCCTGAGGCCAAAATTGAACCTGGGTCCCTAGTGCTGTAGAGGCAGCAGTGTTAACCACTGAGCCACCCTGTCACACCAAGGTTCTTCAGCATTTTCTGATTTAGTTTCAGCACTCCTACTCAACGTCAAAAACATTCAAAAATCTTTAAAGATGAAAATTTGCAAAATGTGCTCTCCAGTTTATGGCTGCCCAACTGATTCCTAAATTCAGAATCACAACTCTTGACGTATTATGAAAAGGACCGATTGTTTGATTCATTTGAACATAGCAATTGTCCAACTGTAGGTATTTGAGAAGGATAAGTCTGCCACACTGTGACTGGGAATGTGTGATAATTCATACCCTATTATTTCTAGACATTGGATTCCAAGACTCAAAGCTGCTTTGTCATGTAAAATAGAGAATACAATTCTTGGGTTTATGTCCAGTCACACTCCACTGTATTGCCAGTGTATATATTGAAATAAAAGTCACATGTCAGAGCATGGCATATATCTGTCAAGATACTCCTTTAATGTTTCTTCCATTTATTTAAGTAGCTCCTTTCCAGGCATTCAAATCAAAAAAGGAGGCTGAGAGAAAGCTGTTAACTACACACTAGTTAGCCTGACCAGTCATCATCAAAAAAGTGCTGGAACCTACTACTAAGAAAACCTCAACAATGCCCTTCAGAAAGCCTAGAATTAAAACAGGTCATCATCATTTTACAAGAAAATACATTCTGTTTGACAAATTTATTCAGCCATTTCGAGGGTGTAATTAGTGGGGTAGTTGAAAGGCACCAGTAGGTATAGTATACTTGGATTTCCAATAGGCAGGTGATACATGTCACATAAAAGGTCAATATATAAAGCTCATGGAGTCGGTGGCATTTCATTAATATGAAATAGAGAATTGGATAATGGACAGAAAGTAAAAAGTACTGATAAATGGAACATTTTCAAGCTGGCAGGCTGTATAGTGGTGTGCCATAAGGACCAATGCTGAGGCTTCAGCTATTTACAATCTATGTTAATGATTTAGATAGAGACATAGAGTAATGTATTCATACAAATCGAGGTGATACAAACAAAGCTGTGCAAAGAGATATAATGTGGAGGTACCAGTGTTGGACTGGTGTGGACAACGTTAAAAATCACACAACCACCAGGTTATAGTCCAACAGGTTTATTTGGAAACACTAGCTTTCAAAGCACTGCTCCTTCATCAGGTAACTAGATTGCTGTTAAGTCTTTCATCTTTTAGAACGAGTTACAGGTTTCAGTTCATTAATATGTAAATCCCAGAACTTCTTTTAAGTCACATTCTCGGGATACCATAAAGTTATCTAGAGACTTAACAGCAATCTAGGTTTGTTCAATATATCGTTTCAATTGCATGACACTGTGAGCTTTTGCTATATATTCTGTGTGTTATGATCCTGCCCCACTAGTTACCTAATGAAGGAGCAGCGCTCCAAAAGCTAGTGCTTGCAAATAAACCTGTTGGACTATAACCTGATGTTGTGTGACTTTTAACAAAGAGATATAGGCAGGGTGTGAGAGTAAGCAAGAAAATTGAGTATAATGTGGGGAGGTGCATAGAGAATTTGCTTTTTCTATTTCTTTTAAAAGACTTGGAACTTGTAAATGTTGATGTTCAGAGAAACCTAAATGCATTTATAAAGGGAACACGAAGCTAGTACAGCAAGCAAAAGGAAGGCAAAATGCATGTGGTTCTTTACTGCAAGGGATTGGAATGCAAGAGTAAAGTTGTCTTGCTACAATTGTTAGAGGTTTGATGAGACCACATGTGGAATATTGTGTGCAATTTTCATCTTTGCTCTTTGATCGCTAGGTGAGTGTCTGATAAGTGTCTGAATAAATTTAATCTGTACTTACTTAAATTTAAATTTAAAAGGAGAGCTGATCTCATTGAAACATTCAAGATTATGAATGAGCCTAAGAGGCTAAATACTGCGAGATAGTTTCCTCTGAGTTGGGAATCTACTGCAAGGAGGCACAGTTTCAGGATAAGAGGGCTGAAATGAAGAGACATTTCAACAGAGTTGAGAAACTTTGGCATTCTCTTACCCAGAGGGTTGTTGAGGCTTCAATATTGAATTGAGTTAAGGCTGGGATCGACAGAATTTTGACTCTCATAGAAAGAAGTGGTATGGGAGCAGATGGGGAATGGGATTGTAGCAAAAGTTCAGCCCTGATCACACTGAATGGCAGAGCAGACTTGACTGGTCATATGGCCTTCTCCTATTTCCAATGTTCTTCTGTTCTTATGTTCACCAACATTATTATTTGATTCAAAAAAAATGCAGAGTTTGGAAGTCTGAAATGAAAGCACAAAATGTTGGAAATGCCTAGCGAATCAGATAGCATTTTTGGATTTTATTACTCTTCTCTGATTCCTGTTGTGCCCAGGTGATTCAGTCTGACTTTGCCCAAATCCAGTAAAATCTTCCCTGTATGATTTAACTTGAAGAATCCCCTTGCCACTTATAGCCCCAAGATCTTGCAGACTGCAGTCCTCTTGCTTTCAATTCCTAAAACTGCAAGAGGCCTTGGGGCTGATGAGAATTACATTGGAATAAGCTGACCTGACTGCTTCTGTTGTACCTCTGGGACCCACAGTCCTGGGTCCCTGAGAATTTAGCCTGTCGTATTCTTGAATGGGAATCTTCAGGATTTGCCCTGGTCCATGAACAGACACCCGAGGGGAAAAGGAGAAATTTTGTGAAATATCCTCCTCCTATCCCTGCCCAAATCTATTCATTTATTCTGGAATCCCAAAATCTGCAACATGCATGCAAAATGCTCCTGAAAAGCAGGAATTCTACTGCATTCTTACTGGGGTGAGAAAGATGAAAAGTCTTCGTTCAAGGTCCCTACCTAGAGAGGGACAAAGGAAAACTCCAATTATTGCAAAGTATTGGGAAAATTCCTGAAACTATAAAGTTACCACTGCATGTATATTTCTGTTATTCCACTGTAAGTTATGGCAGGTGACCAACAGCAACACCACAGAACTTTCAGGCCCAGTATATTTAACTCTGTTGGTTAATTTTAATCAAAATGTTGACATGACTGTATAGGAAAACCCATTTAATACTCATACAGAATTTTCTCAAACACTAACGAACAGAGGGAAATACACTTCAGATGTTAAATATTTGTATTAAAAGCCATTATCAAGATTTCAGGCAGCTGTAAGGCCTAATTATACCTGACTGGTGAAGGATTCTGTCATTATTACTCACTGTGCACTCCAGTAAGGAATACTATTCAGGAGCATTATTAGATGAGCCTATAGTTGTCAAAGGTCTTAACCTTCACTGTTTTTTTTCCTGGGTGAAGAAGTAAAATCGTACTGGAATGATGTTGAAATTAGTGTATTGCTTTACATATTAAGTAAGCCACCTTGGTCACAAAACGCTTAAGGACCAGAAATCAAAGGTATCATTGTTTAAAACACTTAAGCATTTATGCCATTCTATGAATGTTGCTGGGCACAAACTTTCAGATAAAGCCCAATGTGACATTTTGATGAAATTCAGTGGCAATGGAGTGAGAGATATGCAGCAATGTGACTCTATCCAGCTAGACCGTGGTGAGGAGCTATTCAGTTTGATGAGGCCATTCAAAATCCTCCAAAGAGCAGAATTGCAATTTGTCATCCCACAGGCTAATCATCCCAACTGCGTTGTTAATACTCAATCCGTAGCAGTTTGAGAAAGAAAACGATCC
This sequence comes from Chiloscyllium plagiosum, assembly GCF_004010195.1. Taxonomy (NCBI): domain Eukaryota; kingdom Metazoa; phylum Chordata; class Chondrichthyes; order Orectolobiformes; family Hemiscylliidae; genus Chiloscyllium; species Chiloscyllium plagiosum. The sequence continues at coordinate 58,103,563 of NC_057711.1, read as the reverse complement.
AAATCAGTGCTACAAGAATAGCTCCTAGCTTTAGACAGAAATACATTCTAATGACATTGTTTGACTCTCGTTTGAACATTTTGCAGCAAATGCATTAAAGATGTAAGCATGATTTAAACACTTCAAGGCCGTTTTTTTGGTGGACACCAATAAAGTTGGGCCATCGGCCTTTAAAAATTAATTTGTAAATAATTCAGTTACTTTGGTCTCGATTTTAACTATATGAATTACTGAGAGTGAAGAGGGAGCGGAGATCTGTTTACGTAAGGGAACATGGACATAAATGCAGTTCAACTGCGAACAGATTTTTAATCCAGCCAGTGTACTACTTGATACGACAAAAACATGCTGCTTTGAGCTATCAGGCCCCTGTAGGGTGATACCTTTCCGTATGTTGGGAGGAAGAAGCCTGGGGTTGAAACAACAAAGGTATGGTTGAAGATAGCCCATGAGTTCAGCAACAGGAGTGTGGTGCCAGTTTCTTGGGTTTAATGGTGGAAGTGGTTAATAATGGAAGCAGGGTCGTAAAGGTAAGTACATATTCTAGTGCATCCGAAATACTTACCTGACTATTCCATCCCACCCCTTTCTGGTTACTGACTTCCTCAAATCTTTATCTCTACGGCCAGCACTGACATAAGAAACAAGAGCATGAGAAACAGGAGTGGAGTAGACCATTCCTGTTATTTTTTAAGATCATGACTGATCAACTCGTCATAGCTCTCAACTCCTTGATTTTTCAAAAATCTACCTAGCCCCTCTTTAATTATTTTTCGGTGATCTAGCCTCCACAGCTCTCTGGGGTAGGGAGTTTTGGGCATTCATTATCTTCTGAGAGAAGAAACAATTTTAAATTAGTGTCCTATTCTTCTGTAACTATGACTCTAGTTTGAGATTTCCCCATTATTGAAAACATCATCTCAACAGCTACCCTGTCAAGCCCCCTCTGAATCTTATATGTTTCACTAAGATCACCCCTCATTTTTCTAAACTTGAATAAGCTAAGAACCATAGTTGAATGTTTACTTCATAAGCTTCGTCTGCACCTTTTGCTAGGCAGGAAGTGTATGCCGAATCTGGGCCTCACTGAAGAATAGGATACTTCTGAAACAGCAGTAAAGAGTATGAATTGCACTGGCAGGTGTTCCAAATGCGCTGCGCTATGCTTACAGTCCATTTGGAGGAGTCTGCTTCAAACCTCATCCATGGAAAGACTGGTTACCTGTAAGGAAAATCAAATATGACAGTCAGACAGGTTCATGCTAATTGTCACCTTATTGGGATATCTTATACTCTTTACTTTCAGGGTCCAAAAGACCTGCAGCAAAGTGCTCTCTGTTGGAAGCTAGATCCTCAACATAGCCTCCTTAGTCAAAGATATATGGGGTAGATTTGCTGCCATCATCCTTCTCTTAGGTTGGGATGTTAAGGTTTTGACTGGTCTGATGTAGTAAAGGAAAACCACTTGGCCATCTAAAGAGAAGAGACTCTTGTCTTAAACACAATGTATTTATTCATGACAGCATCACGGACAAACTACTTTGGTATGATAGATGTTATTTCTATGACCATGAGGGAGATCATACAAGAAGGTCTATCTCCTTCCAGATCCAGACTTGTTTTCCCACCCAAGGCCATATGATATCGTTGCTGGCAGTGCTTAGTACACTCCTCTGCATTAACCCTTTCAGAGTCCATCACTACACAACAAGCTCCAGCTCATTGTTAACAGGGAAGTACAGGAGGTCCATGCAGGTGATGAAGTTGAAAACGCACACAAGTGAAGTCTCAGCTCAAAGTACTCCCACTTCTCACCAATTTTATCTTCCCTATCTATCTTCTAATTCCTGAAGAAAAAGCCATACCAATGTCTAACTGCCACTTAAATGTGTTTTACTTCTTCTACAATTTTTTTTTCAATCACAACTTCCGAAAGTCAACGTCAAAAATGTTATATATAAATAATTAACAGGGTTGAAACTGACATATAAAGAAAATTTGAAGAAGTCCAAGTTGAATAGTATTATATAGACCTTATATATCGCAACAGTCTATTTCATATTCAGCACAATTCATAGTGCCTAGAGGTTCTGGATGACTTATTCAATTACCAGGACTTTATCAGCACAAGCTTTTAATCTAGTCTGAGTAACCTTAAAATGTCTATTTTTAGATTTTCTTAGCAGTTAATCTTCCTTGAATAAGAAATCCAAATGATGGTCAAAGATACAATGAATTTGTTGAAATGAATAAATGACTAACTTATTCCATAACTTCGTATACTGTCCAAGTCAAGACGTTTTTTATTCAGTGAATTATTGGAATATTCAACCACATTTTAACATCTAATGTTCACATGCCATAATCTGTTCACTGTTCTTCCCACATGTCAGACTAGTACTAGTTGTTTCTTTCTTTGTGCATTTGGAAATTAATTTGTTTGAAGTGGATATTATCTTTATAACCCTAGAAACATGAAGAAAATGCTCTCAGAATGTTGCCATGCAATCTTTGGAATTGCTTCAATTCACTGCCACTATATAACATTTCAGCATGAATGCACTGAGATGAGCTGTGGAGTGGTGGAGGTAGGGAAGGGTCAGTGATTTTCAGTATGGGAGAAAAGAGATGTTCTATCATTGCCAATTTATAGTCTTTGCTACAAGATCTCAGCTAGTTTGAGGGGTGATATCACTGGTTTCCACAAACCAGCTATAAGCACACTATCTAGACTCAGTCTTGCAAGAGTTGTTGTAGGGGAAGGTGTTGGTGTGGAGAGAGCTGTATTGAATTAATGATTCAGACAGGTATTCGTATGGGAAAATCAAATGTGGTATCTTAAATTGATGGGCTACAGGGACGACTGGGTGGTGCTAGGGACTGTTAATGATAAGCAATGGAGGTCCAGTCATTGTGTGGTGTTTGTAGGAGGACTCTTGTTTTTGACTTACTGTGGAAGATATCTTCTTCCCAACAAATTTTCAGGGAGAACTCTCCTTACTTTGAATGGCATTTACCAGGGAGACCAACACATATATTTACCTGACAACAATTGATACTTTGTTTGCCAGCTAAACTGCTCAGACTATTTTAATCAGGACCAAAATAGGCACCAACACAGTGATCACCAAGTTGCAGTGAGGATTTCCAAACCATTTTTGGTGTGTGTTTGCCAGCAATAGGAGGTTTTATCTGATACAGAAATACTTCTGTTATCCCTTGTAATGTAAGAAATTGGGCATAGCTATTCAACATAGAATTCAACAGACATTTATTACAGTGAACTGCTATGTACAAACATGGTATTCCTCAGGAACATAAGTGCCTGGACTAATTTTAAACTTTTATGTGACAACAGAGCAACATACTTCCGGTCATGCAAGTATCCAAGGTAAGGTGAAATATTAGATTTTTTATGCCACCAGGTAACACACTATAATATAGTGATGATGTCAGGATCATATCTATTAAAAGTAGACATAACACAACAAATTTCAGATTAAAAGCTCATTAACTTTTTTTTAAAACTATCGGCATTTAATGGGCATAATAGTGAATTTCAACTATTTCACAAGGTGGAAAATCAAACTGAATGTTCAAACTTTTGAGGTGATAATTAGATGTTATAATCAACAAACAAAACCAATTGGAGAGAAATGTGAATGGGTGGCTAGCAAGCTTGAACATATATATATGTGTGAGAAAATACTCTCACAGGGACCCCAGAAATGGTTAAAACAATCAAGAAATTTAACTTGAGGGATATATTACATTCTCAGTGTCAAATATATCTAATACTAAATTCAAAAAAGCCTTTTGCTTTTACACAGAAAGGTTACAATATTGACTTTGCTATTGCAAAAAGTAGTGAGGGTGATTTATCATTGATAAGGGGAAGCTAGCTGTACACGGTAGAGGAAAAAGTGATTCTGATAGAGTTAGATGAATCAGTGACTAGTGTGTACAGTGACAGTTTCCTGTCATGATCTGTTTCTGTGGTGTGCTGTACATTCTATGAAGAATGAGAGGAGATCTAATTGAGGTATATAAGATCCTAAAGGGAATTGACAAAGTAGATGTAGAGAGGATGTTTCCTCACGTGGGGCAATCTAGTATGAGATGTCCTAGTTTTAGGATAAAGGGTAGCAGATTTAAAATAGGGATGAGGAGAAATTACTTCTCTTAAAAGGTCATGAAGCTGTGGAATTCCTTATGCCAAGGTGCAGCAGATGTTTGGACACAGTAAATTTAAGGAGCAGATAGATTTTTAATTAGTAATGGGTTGAAGGGTTATGGGAACTGGGCAGGAAAGTGAAATTGAGGCCGAGATGAGATCAGCCATGATCAAATCAAATGGTGGAAAAGGGGCTGAATTGCCTACTCCTGTTCTTAGCTCTTATGAGCTTCGATACTGTATGATGACACATTTTTCTTTGCCACATCAGAACAACATCAATATGAAAATCACAAATGACACAAAGATAACACAACATTTTGAAGAGTATCCTCTCAAGTCATTGTTAAGCACGTAATCTATTTTCAATAAACAGGCTAACACTATTAAAATATTCAACAGAGGGCAAGTCAGATGTTCCAGATTTCCACTTTATACTGTTGCGTGAGGAATGTTGAAGCAAGGTCTAACTGTTGATTTGTTGCTGAAGTAACTCTACAGAGGCTTGTGTCCCATCACCAAGTCACTCTTTATTTAGATGTGGAGAGTCCTTGACACTGATCCAGCTTCCTCAGAGCCTGTTCTCAAGTGAACAGGATATCTGACAACCGTGTTCTTATCTGTCAGCCAGGACTCCCTGATTGGACCAAATTAACAGCCTCAACCAACGATTTCATATTCTACGTGGTGCATCTGTGGTTACAATCACTAGTTAACTTCAAGATTTGTCATGCTGAACAGTCTGTCATGATAAATATCACCAAGATGAGTTATAGTCAGTCATACATTGTTGGTAGTATAGATGAGCAGAGAGATCTCGGTGTCCATGTACACAGATCCTTGAACGTTGCCACCCAGGTTGACAGGGTTGTTAAGAAGGCATACAGTGTTTTAGCTTTTATTAATAGAGGGATCGAGTTCCAGAACCATGAGGTTATGCTGCAGTTGTACAAAACTCTGGTGCGGCCGCACTTGGAGTGTTGTGTACAGTTCTGGTCACCGCATTATAAGATGGATGTGGAAGCTTTGGAAAGGGTGCAGAGGAGATTTACTAGGATGTTGCCTGGTATGGAGGGAAGGTCTTACGAGGAAAGGCTGAAGGACTTGAGGCTGTTTTCGTTAGTGAGAAGAAGGTTGAGAGGTGACTTAATAGAGACATATAAGATAATCAGAGGGTTAGATAGGGTGGACAGGGAGAGCCTTTTTCCAAGTATGGTGATGGCGAGCACGAGGGAGCATTGCTTTAAATCGAGGGGTGATAGATATAGAACAGATGTCAGAGGAGTTTCTTTACTCAGAGAGTAGTAAGGGTATGGAATACTTTGCCTGCAATGGTAGTAGATTCACCAACTTTAAGTACATTTAAGTCATCATTGGACAAGCATATGGATGTACGTGGAATTGTGTAGGTTAGATGGGCTTCAGATTGGTATGACAGGTCGGCGCAGCATCGAGGGCCGAAGAGCCTGTACTGCGCTGTAATGTTCTATGTTCTAATGTTCTATGTTCTATACAGGAAATCAACATATTACATGCCAGTAAAAAAAAGTTAACTGTTTGCAGCACATGATGAAATTGCAAGAAAACTAAAATAATAGGAAATAAGCATAACTATTTAATGAGACCGATAATGTAATAATCATGGTGATTTGACTTCTCTTTAAAGACTTTATATCTCTCAAGATGTTTCAGCATGTTTTCTTTGTGGGAAGAATGGAAATGCATCATGTTGTATTGGCACCACTTTGGCAGAAGAGGGCTTTCAGTGGTGAACGATAATTTCTACTCTCAATGTTAACTGGTGCTAACACACATCCTAACGTGGCAGGGTCTGTGGAAAGACAGTGCCTTTTCTTTTAGCATCCCTTAATGGATTCTCAACATTTTCATGCACAACTGCTTTCACACAAGTGTTCACACTCTAATATTATTGATTTTACAGTACATTTAGAGTTGCTTTAAGTAATTAATAGTTCAATGCAAATTGATACTTCCAATGAAGAGGTTAGGAACAGAAAGGGAGGAATTACCATTCTCGCTACAGAAGCAGCATGAATTAAAATTAAACAATACCTGTTGCTTCATGCAAACACTTTAAATTATTTGTTATGAAGGTTTTGTTTCAATGAAGCAAATCCTTTTTGTAAATAGGTTATTCAGTGGAAGATTTTGTCTCAAACATACTTGCTGTGGCTGTGATTTATTGGCTTGGGCTTGCAATAGGCAAAAAGCACAGCATTAATTCAAAATACCATTGATTTGTAATGCCAGAGAGACAACTCTGACTTCACAGTATGATAAAAAAAAACACACTACTTGCTTATTCTTCAAGGACAGGGGGCTGTCTTATGCCAAATCCTTGACAATAAATTGAGGCTGACTGAGAAAAGCTTAAAATAAATTTATATGTCAGCCCTGTGCTGACCTCAGGCCACTTGCTAAGCATCAAGCATCCTAGAGAAAGTTGGTAGATTTCATTAGTCTGTTTGAGCAGGTTATTTATTCAGTGCAAGTGCACTGTTTCTCCTTAGAACTAACATCATATTGTTGGGTTTACTTCCTTACACCTCTCAACTTAGTCTGGCAGTTATTTTATTTCTAGATATTGATCCTAATCCCATTTATATCAGAGGTTTGTCCTTTTTACTGTTTGCAAAATGACGGTTATTAAGCATTGCAATTTGCAAAACCTATTAACGTTTTAATAATGCTTTGTATTTTCATAAATAAAGCTTCATAAATTTATTGCCAATTGCTTATTTCTTGGTGAGATTGTTGGAGAAGATATGTTTTCATTCCTTTGAAAAATGAAAATACTTATTTTTTTGTGACCTTCAAAAGAAAAGAGCAAACCCATTGATTTGGATTTTATTTTGTTACCTACCAGACCTGGAAACTGACATTCAAGCTTGCTGATGTGCGCACTCAATCAAGGCATCTTATTTCTCTATGGCAACATCATTTGCTAATGAAAAATTAAGTAACAAGAGCTAATTACATACATTATCATTTTGCGCAGCATCCTGATTCCAAGCTTAATAAACCAACTGCATGTAATGTATTTTGAACTGAATAAATAACCTTGAAATACTTCTGCGTGCCACGAGGAAAGGTCTTTTTTTTAATGAAAGAAGAGGTTTCAGTATTTCATTTTCTGAAAAAAAAACTATGAAGATATTCTTTTTAAATCGGGCAGAATCTACCTTGTGCAAAGCATTGTACAGCTTCCTGGTGGATCCACTGATTGCTACTCACTGAATTCAAAAGGACATGGGTGACTTGGAAGCAGGAATATCTGCAGCCTCTAAATACATCTCCCACTAAGAGCAGACAGCACATGCACCAAAAAGAAAATTTTAGAAAAAATCGTAATATATTCCCCAAAGCACTGTCAGTGCATTCACACTATAAATAGAATATACAATGTGGTATCTTTAAATGCAAACAATATTCAACCTGTGACTTGACAATCTCATGCAGCTTGTGATTTTATCGCTTGTACGTTATATGGTCAGACAATTCATGAATATTTTCTGCATCTGTGATCTCTCACCTGACATGTTCTGCATATAATGGAGGTGATATTTTTGAATATTTTACACATATCTATTTCTCGATCTGGTGTACGTTGTCCATATTGTTATTGTCTTATTTTCTGCAGAAAATAGCAGGCATTCATTTAGTAATTATAATATTAATCAATTAAAATATATGGTCTGGCTGCATGAAAAACAACAATAATCGCAGTTAAAGAACCTAGTAACCTGGCACTTACTCGTACCGTATTCACGTTTTTTTATAGGTACTGACTGTGCTACAGACTATATGCAGTGGGTTATGGGGTCCAATATTCTAGTTATTGATGTAAAGAATGAATTGCAGGTTGTGTGCTGTAATATACACTCTAGTAGATTTCAATTCATGCAAATCACCAGGGCTGATTTGCAACATCAAATTCCCATTGTGTTGGTGGTATTTATAATGTTAATACAACATTTAAGGCTCATGGAAAAATAAATGCGAAACTAACATAAATTATGCATAATAAATTGGATCATATTCAACATATAACTATTTGGCCTTTCAAAAGTGAAATAAAGCGTAAGTTCAGCAGTGCACAACACATGCTATTTTCATTTAACATAATATAGAAAATATTTCTCGGACACTTTTATTTAAAAAGCAAGTTTCTGTAAATGAAATTAAGAGAATCACCAATCAGTGTCAGAAATCCTATTTTTAATGCAGCTCAGAAAAAAAATGTACATGCAAACCTTTGGAGGGCCTCTCCTTGTGAATGCCTGGAGCATGAGCCTTCCCAGCTGACCCAGTCTAGGCCAGACCAACAATCCATGCAACCAACAGGGAATGGATCAGCATTAAAACTACTGTAACCACTTACTTCCAAGATTTAAAGGTACAGAAGTCATATTGACAGCTGCTGAGAGAAGGTAAATGTGTAAGTTTGGTGGTAGAGGAAGAATAGTAGCAGGTAGGTGAGGGGATAGTGGCTGGGGAGGCACATTCGGCAGGATTCAGGGGAGGGTGGGCAGACTTGACCTCCTGCTCCAATGATTCCAGTCTTGCATTTGAAAGCCCAGGGCACATGTTCAGCCCTGCAGAGCTATTTTTGTTCCCAGGTGAAGATCCTGAAATCTTGCCCAAGCAGTTTGAACTCCTGCTGGAGTCAAGGTTGGACTAACTTTAAATGGTCACAAACTCACACGAACTTGAGCATGAAAACACCACCACTTATCAGTTCCCCTCTCAGTCACTCAGCGTTGTGACTTGGAAATACATTGCCACTCTCTAATGGTATTGTGGGTTTATCTACAATACATGGGCTGCAGCAGGTCAAGAAGGCACCTTCACACCACCTTCTCAAGGGCAATTAAGGATGGGCAATAAATGCTGGCCCAACCAGTGACACTCACATCCCATATGTGAATAAAAATAAAATGCTGGCATTTAGCAGCATGTTTTGTCTTTGAACTGACACGAAAATCAAGGAAATTAGCAGTCAGCATGAAATTGTGTGTTACTTTTACTATTTTGAAAAGGTCTAGATAATCAGGCTTTGTTAATCTTGTACCTGATCTTTTTAAAAATAAATTCATGGTCAGCATTTATTTCCCATTCCTCCTTGTCTTTGAGGAGGGAATAGTGAGCATCTTCTTGAACTGCAATCCATGCAGTGTAGGTACCCTCCTGTTCACTTAGGGAGCAAGGTTCAGGATTTTGACCCAGCAGCAGTGAAAGAGAGATGATATAGTTCCGATTCAGTTGTTCCCATGTATGTGCTGCTGTTATCCTTCTAAATAGAAGTGGTCATGGGTTTGCAAGGTGCTGTCTAAGGATCTTTGGTGAATTTCTGCAATACTATCATTCAGATAGTACACACTGCTGCTACTGATCATTGGTGGTGGAGGAGTGTATGTTTGGGGATGTAGTACCAATCAAGCAGGCTGCTTTGTTCTGGATGGTATCCAGTTTCTTGAGTGTTGTTGGAACTGAACCCATCCAGGCAAGTGGGAAATATTCCATCACATTCCTGACTTGTGCCTTGTAGATGATGGACAGGCTTTGGGGAGGTAAGAAGTGCATTTCTTGTAGCAGAATGTCTAGCCTTTGACCTGCTCTTGATCATGAAACCTTGCCAGAGACAAGTTGAGACAGTGAATCCAAATTCAGCAAATTGAAAATTCATGGAGCAGGAGAATCGACGCTTCAGGCATAAGCCCTTATCAGGAATCAAGAATTACTAATCAAAAATGAGAGTATATTATATTCATATTTCCAAATGAGTAGGTTTTGAGAAAGACATTTGCATTATTTTTTTTTTAAATGCCTTAAGCCTGATAACAGGCTTATGCCCGAAACGTCAATCTGCCTGCTCCTCGGATGCTGCCTGACTGGCTGGGCTTTTCCAGAACCACACTCTTCAACTCTGATCTCCAGCACCTGCAGTCCTCACTATCTCCAAATTGAAAATTCATATCCACTGAATCCAAATTCCAAATTTTAGGAATCTCAAGAGGAGAAGAAACTCAGCTGTGCTATGCTTGGGAATGTAGCCATATGCACAATTATTCAAATAATAATGCAACATCAACAACTTATCTTTCTGTAGATCACTGCACCTTTTAGAAATTTCATCCCAGCAAAATTGATTTGTTTTTCTTGGTGCCACTTAATTGCAAATTTATAAAGGCTTGTATGATAGCCTCCAAGCGTCTCTGGGCCTACATCTCTGATTCCACATTTGCTCAAGTATTTTTAACAAATTTCTTTGCTGACAAACACTTTGCAACCTCATATCCACATGATCAGTGAGGCCAACATTTTCCACTTCCATAACATTGCTCTCCCCCACTGCTAAAACCCTTTTTTGTGGCTTTGTTTTATTACCTCTAGACATGGCTATTCCAACAAAGTTCTGAACCGCTTCCTACGTTCTGCCCTCTGCAAATTTATCAAAATTCCTGTGCCCTTATCCTGATCACATTACGCACCCCAGTATTTGCTGACTTGCATTAGCTCCTGGGTAAAGCAATGTGCCCATTTTAAAATTCTTATCTCGTTCCCAATTCCATCTCCTTATTTCTCTGATCTCAACCAGCCCTCCGAAAATATTTCAGCCACTCTAATTCTGGTTTCTTGAATGTATACAATTTTAATTACTCCATAATTTGTGACTGTTACCAGGCTATAATCTCTGAAATTCCCTCCCTGAGCATTTTTTTATTCTCCCTAGCTTTCGCCGTCCCTTTAAGATACCCCTTAAAAATAAGTCTGACCAAGTCTTTGGTAACCTGACTTAATAACCCCTTATATAGCTGAGAGTCAAATGTTCTTTTCAAATGCTCCTGTGAAGCACTTTGGGATGTTTTATGGGCCCAGTATAAATACAAGTTATTTTTGTACAATCTGCAGGTGAACATAATATTAAAATTAAGGTTTACAGAGAAGCTAAACTGCACAAGTGTTTCATATATATTCAGTACTTTTCCCATTTCCCACTGACTGTTAATCAGAAAGAAAGTGCTAAATAGAAAAGATATTATTAGACTTTAGGGCATGGTTAAAAAAAATGTATAATGCAAATATCTTTCTCAAAACCTACACATTTGGAAATTTGAACATAATATAGTCTCATTTTTGATTAGTAATTCATATTATTCTGTTTCCAGACAGGTTGAACCTTTAAGCAAAAATCCTTAAATCATTGGTCCACAAGTTACATATTCCTCGCTGTTTTCAAGAATCCTTTGTTTTGCACTTAATACTGTCAGTGAATAAGATTAAAGTGTCTTTGCTCAAAGCACTTATTTCTTTCCTTAAAAAATTCTCCAGCTTTAGAACAAATGCACATCGACAGCAAAATCAAAATGCTTGCTTCTTTCTATTTATTCTGAGGTATTAAATTACCTAGTTTCAAAAGAACTGGACTCTTATTACAACTACATTAAAACAGATAATTGACTGAAATATAGTCTGCACTGCCAAAGAACATCAAGACTTAATGGAAATCCGAACAAAGTACATTATTGTATAAATGGTCAATGACTTATCGTAAATTTAGAAAATGGAATTTAAAAGATTTTCTCAAAAACTGTCAGAAAATCTAAAATAATTATTCTCGTAGTGATTTGAGTTTGAAAATCCTTTTTTTTTCGTCAATTGCAAATTCATGCAGGGAATTCTGAAGATAAGAATCCTTGTGAAATGTCTCATGATGAAAGGTAGTCCAACACACGTTTTAAAAAAGGAAGAATCTTGGAAGAGCTTTTCTTTTAGTTTTCTTTGCATAATTATATACTTAACGTTTTAAAACAATGTCCTCTCGTAACCCCCAAGTAATGTTTGATGCTGTGGTTTGGATTTATGAGCAGCTTCTTCTGCTTCAAGGTGAATTTAGTGGAGCTGGGACTGCACAGAGGATACAAACAATGGGCTGGATTTTACATCCCCCTGCTTGTGGCTTTGAAGACAGAGTGGGTTCGCAAAATCCAGGAAACCCTCCACCTCCCTGCCCAACCCCTGCCTTTTCTGCGTCTTTACCAACAGTGAACAGCCTATCCACAATTCGGCGAATTAGGACCTTTAGGAAGGCCTCATCATTGCGGCAGCATTTGAGCAGCAGTGGGAGAGACCCACTGCAAGCAGAACAACCTGGCAGATCTCGCTGTATGAAAAATATGGTGCTGGAGAAACTGCAGCAGGCCAGGCAGCATCCAAGGAGCAGGAGAATCGACGTTTCGGGCACAAGCCCTTCTTCAGGAATGAGGCTGGTGTGCCAAGCAGGCTGAGATAAAAGGTAGGTGGGGAGGAAATTTGGGGGAGGAGCGCTGGGAATACGATAGGTGGAAGGAGGTGAAGGTGAGGGTGAGGGTGATAGGCCAGAGAGGGGCTGGGGACGGAGTCTCCCCAATGTAGAGGAGACCACATCGAGTGCAGCGGATACAGTAAATGATGTGTGTGGAGGTGGAGGTGAATTTGCGACGGATATGGAAGGATCCCTTGGGGCCTTGGAGGGAGGTGATGGGGAAGTGTGGGCGCAAGTTTTGCACTTCTTGCGGTTTCAGGGGAAGGTGCCGGGAGTGGAGGTTGGGTTGGTGGGGGGTGTGAACCTGACAAGGGATTCGCGGAAGGAGTGGTCTCTCCGGAACGCTGATAGGGATGGGGAGAGAAATATATCCCTGGTGGTGGGGTCTGTTTGGAGGTGGCAGAAATGACGAAGGATGATGCGATGTATCCGGAGATTGGTGGGGTGGAAGGTGAGGACCAGTGGGGTTCTGTCCTGGTGGCGATTGGAGGGGCGGGGTTCAAGGACAGAGTTGTGGGAAGTGGAGGAGATGTAGTGGAGAGTATCATCGACAACGTCGGAGGGGAAATTGCGGTCTTTGAAGAAGGAGGCTATTTGGGTTGTTCGGTATTGGAATTGGTCCTCCTGGGAGCAGATGCGGCGGAGGCGAAGGAATTGGGAATATGGAATGGCGTTTTTACAGGGGGCAGGGTGGGAGGAGGTGTAATCTAGGTAACTGTGGGAGTCGGTCGGTTTGTAGTATGGGTTGGTAGAGGGTGGGGGTGATCTGCCTGAACAGACTGCTTAGGCCAGTCTGTTAGGCCTAAGGCTGTTAACTTGCCTGGTCCCTCTTCCTCTAACCTACTTCTTCACCCCAGGACCTCATGTTAAATCTCCCACACACACACACACACACACACACACACACACACCCCACCTCTTCACTGCCAGAATTGTCCCAGTCACACTTCAAACACTTCCTAAAGTCCCAATCCAGCTCTTCAAGCCCAATTTAGTTGCAGCCAACATTTCTCATGGTGCTGCCAAAGAGTAGCCAGCCTCTGATTGTCCTGCAATGGAAACTGCAGTGTTCCTTCTTATCCCTTGGGGTGGATGCCCCATCTCCAATTACGCTACTCTCCTATAATAGCCATTAAAATAGTGAGGAATGCGTTTAAGAAAAAATAAAGCAAATTATGATCATATTCCACATTGATAAGGTCACTTTGCACACCATATCCAGTTTTGGACATTGAGACATGTGACATTCAAGGCAGTTGATCAAACATTGATCCCAGGTGATTAGGTTAGATTCCCCACAGTGTGGAAACAGGCCCTTTGGCCCAACCAGTCCACACCAACCCTCTGAAGAGCAACCCACCCAGACCCATTCCCCTACATTTACCCCTGCACCTAACACTGCGGCAATTTAGCATAGCCAATTCACCTAACTGGCACATCTTTGGACTGTAGTGAGGAAACTGGAGTACTCGGAGGAAACCCACGCAGACACGGGGAGAATGTGCAAACTCCACACTGACAGTTGCCCAAGGCAGGAATCAAACCTGGGGCCCTTGTGCTGTGAGGGCTAACCACTGAGCCAATATGACACCCCTGTTTGGGGATATGAAGAAAGATTAAAAGGAATAAAAATTTTCATTCTAAAAACGACATGCCTCAGAGTTGATCTTAGGGATGTGTGCAAAATATCAAATGTTATGTGAAAGGTATACATGGAATGTTACTTTAAAGTAAATTGTGGGAATATTACAATAGGACAGTAGCAAAAGGTAATGTTAGGACTCATGTTGAGAATATTGCTTTCACAGAAACTGATCAAACCATTGCCTTTTGGGCAAAGGGCAGGGTGCAAGAATCCTTGAATTTAAGCAATATTTTGATAGAGTCAGTTTGGAGAGTGGTGGCTGCAATGCTATTCGGGTCAGAAGGATGAACTTAAATGGTCTTCTTTATCTGTGTTTGTTTCACGATTTTGAAAGTCAACCAACTATTCTTCACAAGGTAGTGAGAGTCACTTCAAAATCATGTGCAGACTGGACAGAGCAGGTAGAATCATTGAATCCCTACAGTGTGGGAACAGGCCTTTTGGCCCAACAAGTCCACACCAACCCTCCAAAAAGTATCCCACCCAAGCCTATAACCCATTACTCTACATTTAACCCACCAAATGCTCCTAACTTACACATTCTGGAACACTATGGGCAATTTAGCATGGCCAATTCACTTAACCTGCATATCTTTGGATCATGGGAGGAAGCCCACACAGACACAGGGAGAATGTAGAAACTCCACACAGATGGTAACCTGAGCCTGGAATCTAACCTGGTTTCTAGTGCTGTGAGGCAGCAGTGCTAACCACTGAGCCACCGTGCCACCCCTAAAGTATGGCGTAGCAGTTCACACTTGTAAAAGGAAAAAAGAACGAGTGGGCATAGATTTAAAGTGATGTGCAAATTAAGTAATACTGATGTGAGAAACAGCTTTTTTTCATGCAAAAGGTAGTTAGGTATGGAATACATTGTCTGGAAATTTGGTGACAGTAAGTTCAATTGAAGGGCATTGGATGATTATTTGGATAGGAATAGTGTGCAGGGATATGGTAAAAGGCAGGAGGTTGGCACTAGGTCATGATGCACTGAATGGTCTTCTTCTACACTGTGAAAACTCTCTCATTCTGAAATTGGAATGTTTGAATGCAAGTGCAACTGGAGGTATATGTAACTCTTTCCTCATTGAATATGTCTACCTGACCAGGTGGAGAATTGCCCAGGTATGTCCTGTATACCAAAAGCAGGACAAATCCAACCCAGGCAATTACTGCTCCATCAGTCTACTCTCAATCATCAGGACTTATACACTTAAAGGCAGGACTTATACACTTAAAGGTCCTGAGCAGTGTTGATGAATAAAGAGATCTTGGAGTGCAGGTTCACTGTTCCTTGAAACTGGAGTCACAAGTAGATAGGGTAATGAAGAAGGCATTTGGTCTGCTTGCCTTTCTTGGTCAGTGCATTAGGTATAAGAGTTGGGAAATGATGTTCTGGCTATAGAAGACATTGGGTACGCCACTATTGGAATACTGCATGCAATTCTGGTCTCCCTGCTACAGGAAGGATGTTGTGAACTTGAAAGGGTTCAGAAAAGATTTGCAGGGATATTGCCAGGGTTGAAGGGGTTTAGATTAAAAGGAGGGGCTGAATAGACTGGGGCTGAAAATGTGTTGCTGGAAAAGCGCAGCAGGTCAGGCAGCATCCAGGGAACAGGAGAATCGACGTTTCGGGCATAAGCCCTTCTTCAGGAAAGGCTTATGCCCGAAACGTCGATTCTCCTGTTCCCTGGATGCTGCCTGACCTGCTGCGCTTTTCCAGCAACACATTTTCAGCTCTGATCTCCAGCATCTGCAGACCTCACTTTCTCCTCGCTGAATAGACAGGGGCTATTTTCCCTGAAGGGTCAGAGGCTGAGGGGTGACCTGATTTATAAAATCATGAGGAGCATTGACAGGGTAAATAGACAAGGTATTTTCTCCAGGGTAGGGGGTGTTCAAAACTAGAGGGCATAGGTTTAAGATGAGAGGGGAATGAGTTAAAAGGGACCTAAGGAGCAACATTTTCACGCAGAGTGTGGTGCGAGAGGAAGTGTTGGATGCTGGTAAAATTACAACATTTAAAAGGCATCTGGATGGCTATATCAATAGGAAGGGTTTAGAGGGAAATGGCCAAGTGCTGGCAAATGGGTCAAGATTAATTTAGGATATCTGGTCGGCATGGACAAGTTGGATCTAAGAGTCTGTTTCCATGCTGTACATCTCTAAGACTCTATGATTCTAAGTGGTGGAAGTTGTCATCAACAGTGTTATCAAGCAGCACCTGCTCAGCAGTAACCTGCTCAGTGACTCCCAGTTTGACCTCCACCAGACCCACTCAGCTCCTGACCTCATTACAGCCTTGGTCCAAACATGATAAAAGAACTAAACCCGAGAGTTGAGGTGAGAATCACAGCCCTTGACATCAAGGCCGCATTTGATCTAGTGTGACACCAAGGAGCCCTAGCAAAACTGGGAATCAGTGGAAAAACTCTCCACTCATTGAAGTCTTACCTGGCACAAAGGAAGATGGTTATAGTTGTTGGAGGCCAGTTATATCAGCTCCAGGACATCTCTGTAGGAGTGCCTCAGGCTAATATCCAAGTCTCAACCATCTTCAGCTGCTTCATTATCAGCTTTTGCTCCATTCGCAACAATTTTTTACTCACAACACCCAAATCACCCCAGGATTTGGCATTGCTGTCTGATTCCATTTAACACAATGACCCTTCCACAACACTGTTGAATGACCTGCCTGCTCCCCATTAATTACAATCCTCTGGCCACAAGCAACTGCTCTGTGCGAAACATTTTCTGAAGCTGCCTGAGTATTGGTCTCCCATTGGTGTCCAGCCATTTGATGAATCTGTGGGGTTCACAGTCCTAGAGATCCTGGATCTCCTTCTGATCCTTGATATTACAATTTCTAAAGAACACCCTAATGTTATTTGGAAGATCAGTACTTTCAGCCTTCAATCCTTTCTTTTCTGAGCGCTTCTTTGCATGCCATCTTAAACATCTGGCTTAACTTCATGTGATACTCAGCTATCATCACATCATCCTGACGACCTCTGTCAGAATATGTGGGGAGCCCAAGGAGATGGCCCTGCCACAGGAAGGACTTGGTCTCACTCAAAGAAAAAATAGCGTTGAGAGTGGTCTGAGTACGGGGTGCCTTCCTTACTATAAACCAGAACTGGAAGGTATTCAGGAAACTTCCATTTACTCCCAGGAGGCAAAGTGCACAAGTGTTGCACAGTCATACAGCGTATGGTTGAATCATTTGCATTGACCCTTACCCTGTGGATGATAGGGATGATACAGCTCTTAGCAATGCCTTAGACCTTGCAAAGCTCCTGTAGGATCTTGCTGTCAGCATTGCACCCTCTGTCATTGTAAATCTGATATGGAACACTGAAGTGGACAAGCTAATGACGCATTCACACTTTGGCTAGAGCTGAGGCCTGTTTTTCACAGGTGGAAATGGCCTGTGTGCCTAGTCCCATTAGTATTAGGATCAAAGATCCAAAAATCCATCACAAGGACCTCTAGAGGTTTCTTGATGACTGGGGATCCCATGTAGGGATGAAGTCACTTCCTTGCTTTGGCTAAAGTACACCTCTCACAATTTTGACAGTAGTTGTCAATATCAGCAGCCATCACTCACAAAACTGCTGTCTGGTTGGGCAGGCACCGTTTCGGTCACTTAATGTCCCGCTTGATTATAAACTGCTACCACACTTGACACTTGAAGCTGTCAGGAAGGGTGAGTCGTTTCACACTCTCTCTCTTTTCATGAACTATCTGGTAGAGGACTCTGCCTTCCTTCCTGATCCTGTTACAGCACCTTAGAAGTTTCCATGCTTATTTGGACTCTCTTATTAGTTGGCACTGGGTTGGCACAGTCCATCTTCTGTAGTTCTTTGTTGGCTACGTTGAACAGCCTATCTTCCGTAGTTACAGTGGCACCACTCCCCACCTCTTCCTCCGCTACATTGATGACTGCATTGGCGCCTCCTCATACTCCCACGAGGAGGTTGATCAATTCATCAACTTCACCAACACATTCCACCATGACCTTAAATTTACCTGGAACATCTCTGACACCTCCCTCCCCTTCCTGGACCACTCCATCTCCATTAATGACAACCGACATTTTTTTACAAACCCACCTACTCCCACAGCTACCTGGATTACACCTCTTCCTACCCTACCTCCTGCAAAAATGCCATCCC
>NC_057711.1:58049650-58084675 GCF_004010195.1 Chiloscyllium plagiosum | reverse complement strand
TTCAACAGTTTCCTCATTTCCCCTTCCCCCACCTCACCCTAGTTCCAAACTTCCAGCTCAGCACTGTCCCCATGACCTCTCCTACCGGCCTATCTTCCTTTCCACCTATCCACTCCACCCTCCTCTCTGACCTATCACCTTCATCCCCACCCCCATTCACCTATTGTACTCTATGCTACTTTCTCCCCACCTCCACCCTCCTCTCATTTATCTCTCCACCCTTCATGGCACTCTGCCTCTATTCCTGATGAAGGACTTTTGCCCGGAACGTCGATTTTCCTGCTCCTCGGATGCTGCGTGAACTGCTGTGCTTTTCCAGCACCACTCTACTCCAGAATCTGGTTTCCAGCATCTGCAGTCACTGTTTTTACCGAATATATGCTGTAGTCTGGTGGTACCCATTCAATCAGCTGAAGGTGTTTGAGGTACTCTTTCTAGATAGATAGCAAAGGTGAAACCACATCTAGCTCTACCTGTCTGGACTCAGTTTGGATCTCGCTGTCTCCAAACCCTCAGATGTCAGTGACAGGATTCATAGCATCTATGAATGGCAAAGTGATCAAAGGACTCGGTTTTCACCAAGCCATATGCAAATAGTGACTTTTTTGCAATTACCTTTAGATGAGGTATCCAAAATATTTAAAACCTTCTTCACAAAATTGTGGAGATGCTGTTTTAATTAACAACATTTGGTATGACATACGCATGAGAGATTTTTCATAGGATGATGACAAGTATTCTGCAAGGATTAGAAAGAGTAATCTTTCACTAAATAAGTTTCTGATGACCATATTGGGTCCTCAGGTATTTGTGCAATGTCTCTAAAACAGATACTGTCTGAAGCAATTTCTAGGCCTCCATATCCTAACATCACTCTGCATAAGGGATTGTCTAAACGTTCCTTTTCTTTCTGTGACTAATGACCTTAAATTTATATCATCAAATTACTGACTTCACCTACCAGTTGAAAGACTTTTTATTTCTTTTTAACTTATTTCTTTTTAACTTATCAAAGCTTTGTGCAATTTAGAATGTCTGTTAGATTGCTTCTGAAATTTCTCTGCTATAATTATATTGAATTGAATTGAATCGAATTGAATTTATTGTCACATGTACCGAGGCACAGTGAAAAGCTTTGTCTTGCGAGCAATACAGGCAGATCACAGAGTTAAATAGCATATAAAAGTAAATAATAGGTAACAGCAGCAAAAACAAAAACACAGGTCCAGGCGAATGTTAAGAGTTTGTGAGTCCATTCAGTGTTCTAACAACAGTAGGGTAGAAAAAGTTTCAAAACCGGCTGATGCATGTGTTCAGGCTTCTGTACATACTCCTTGATGGTAGAGGTTGTAGAAAAACATTGCCGGGGTGGGATGGATCTTTGAGAATGCTGGCGGCCTTTCCTTGACAGCGGGCCTGGTAGATGGATTCTATAGATGGGAGGTTGGCCTTTGTGATTGTCCAGGCTGAGTTCACCACTCTCTGTAACCATCTCCGATCTTGAATGGTACAGTTGCCATACCAGGTAGTGATACATCCAGACAGAATGCTCTCGATGGTGCATCTATAAAAGTTGCCAAGGGTATTCAACTGTCATGCCAAATTTCATCAGCTGCCCGAGGAAGAAGAGACGCTTTTGGGCCTTTGTATCCAGTGTATCCACATGAAGAGTCCAAGAAAGCCTGTTGTGGATGACCACTCCCAGGAGCTTGACACTCCCCACTCATCCACTTCTGTGCTGTTAACTTGTGGGGGGGCATGAGTAACATCCTGCTGAAAGTCAATAATGAGTTCCTTGATTTTGGCAGCATTGACAGCTTGGTTGTTCTCAATGCACCATTTTTCCAGACCTTCCATCTCCTGTCTGTAGTCTGTTTCGTTTTATCATCTGAGATTCAACCGACGATGGTGGTATCATCAGCGAACTTGTAAATGGCATCAGTCTGGTATTTGGCGACACAGTCATGGGTATACAGCGAGTACAGTAGGAGACTGAGTACGCACCCCGGGGTGGGGCTCCAGTGTTGAGTGTTAGTGAGGATGAAATATTGTCCCCAATCTTCACTGACTGTGGCCTGTGGGTCAGAAAACTGAGGATCCAGTCACAGAGGTTGGGCTTAGTCCGAGATCATTAAGTTTAGTAATCAGTCTCGAGGGGATAATAGTGTTGAAGGCTGAACTGCAGTCAATGAGTAGAATTCTTACATAGCTATTCTTGGTGTCAAGATGTTCTAGGGAGGAGTGAAGGGCAAGTGATATGGCGTCTGACATGGATCTGTTGGTCCAATAGGCAAATTGGAGGGGGGCAAGAGTAGTAGAGAGGCTGGAGTTGATTAATGCCTTGACCAGCCTTCTTAGTCACAGGGATGATGTTGGCCCTCTTGAAACAGGCAGGGACAGTGGCCTGCTGCAGGGAGAGGTTGAAGATGTACGAGAAGACCTCGTACCTGCTCTGAGTGCACGTCCTGGTACTCCATCTGGTCCCATCACTTTCCTTGGATTCACATGAAGGAAAGCTGACCTGGCCTCTGGTGCAGTGACTGTTGGAATAGGTTCGTCAGCACTTGTCAGAATAGGTGTTACCTCTCCACCGAAATTCTGCTCAAAGCGAGCATAGAAGGCATTGAGACGATAATAAGAAAAGATTTGGAGGTGGCAGCATTGGACTGGAGTTTACAAAGTTAAAAATTACACAACACCAGGTTATAGTCCAACAGGTTTATTTTGAAAAACTAGATTTCAGAGCGCTGCTTCTTCATCAGGTGGTTGTGGAGTATAACATCGTAAGGCACAGAATTTATAGCAAATGTTTACAGTGGGATGTAACTGAAATTGAAAAAGACCTGGATTGTTTGTTCAGAAGTGAAACCAACATGGTCATTCTAAAAGATGAGAGACTTAAAAAAACAATCCAGGTCTTTTTTGTTATATAATTTCAGTTACATCTCACTGTAAACTATTGCTATAAATTCTGTGTCTTACGATTTTATACTCCACAACCACCTGATGAAGGAGCAACGCTTCGAAAGCTAGTGCTTCCAAATAAACCTGCTGGACTATAACCTGGTGTTGTGAGATTTTTAACATAATGAGAAAAGCTCCAATTCCACAGTAATCATTTATCTATTGCTGTTGTTTATGTGATCACTCCCAGATACATCACAATACAGGAAAATAAGTAAAATGCAATCATTCCCAATCACGAAAAATATGTTACAAAATGAAAAATGGAAGAAAGAATTTCAAGCACAATTTTTCACTTGCCATAGGCAGAGAAAAATGTCACTTACATTAGCGTGCTTATGAAGGAATGACCCTCACAGGCTACCTACACATCATGTATTGTGTCAAGTCAAACATTATTCTTCTCACACATGTTCAATCCGAACACAATGTGTTCACACTTGAAAATCTGCTCTTTCGTGTCTTTCATGACTCAAGCTAATGCCACTGGCATAAAGCAACTGTGTGAATCTAGGTTTTAAGCAATCTTCTGGCCTCAGCAGTCTTCTTACTAATGAAGGATGTAGAAGCTTTGTAGCAACCACTGTTCCCTTAATGACTCTGTTAGAATGGAAGCACTTAGGACTATGATATTAACTCTGCTTAGATTTTACGATTTTGCAGAGAAGCAAAATTCAAATTAGTCTCTCAATCTTAACAACCCTCTAGGGATTGTAATGCAAGCCTAGCTTTGCTTAAACCTTAGGATTTCACAGACAGGCTAGACTTGAATAAATGCAGTTGAACTCTTACAGCAACCACACCCTATTATCGAATGAAAACATTTATGGGGCAGATTTGCTGAGGAGTGACAAACACAAAATGAGATTGTCACCCTTCCCCTTTCTTACAAAAAGAAGGAGCTCCACATTTCTGAGAGGAGATTCCAATCAGGCCTCCTTCAGAGAGTTATAGGGTCATACAGTACGGAAGCAGTCCCCTCAGCCCAACTCGTCTATGCCGACCAGGTTTCCTAAACGGGTCTGACTTTCCTGCGTTTGGGCCCATATCCCTCTAAACCTTTCCTGTCCATGTACCTGTCCAAATGTCTTTTAAATGTTGTAATTGGACTCACTTCTACCACTTCCTTTGGCAGCTTGTTCCAGATATAAACTATCCTCTGCGTGAAACGTTGCCCCTCAGGTCCCTTTTAAATCTTTCCCTTCTCACTTTAAACCTATGCCCTCTAGTTTTGGACTTTCCTGGGGAAAGGATCTTAGCTATTCACCGTAAGTATGCACTTTGTGATTTTATAAACCTCTGTAAGATCACCTCTTGGAGGTGTACTTCCATTCTACCCCACCACCCTTACACAGCAGTCAGCTGCCTTGCTCTGACATTGAAAGCTCCAGAGAGCTACCTTAACAACTGCTGTCAATTTGTAAATATATCGTAAAAGTGTGAAGGGTGTCATTGGGTAAGATGGCAGATGTATGGGGGAGTAGGGGATGGAATGCCAACTTGGCAGGGAGTAGGCTGTCAGAGAAGTAGAATGCCAGTTGGGCAGGGTGTCAGCTGAATAGGAGGTCCAGTGATGGGCGCAGTAGTGTGACAGGGGGGTTAAAGTGTGTTGGGAGGGTGGTGGGGGAAGTGTGTACAAGAGAACATGAGTCAGGGATGGAGTGGGGAGGAGAGAGTCAAGTCCTGAGGTAAGGGGATGCAGTCAAGTGTAGAGTGGGTGGAGGGTGGAATTTGTCCAGCACTGGGAGTAGGGCCTGGCTGATAGGGGCTCAGGTCTGAGTCAGAGCAGGGTTGGGGGGCAGGAGGTGTAAGTGGCCTCAGGGAGGTGTACCCGCTCAGGTCTGAGTCAGAGCAGGGTCGAGGGGGGTGTGTGTAAGTGACTTCAGGAAGGTGTACCATTTAGGTCTGAGTCAGAGCAGGGTTGGGGGTTGGGGGGGTGTAAGTGACCTCAGGGAGGTGTACCCGCTCAGGTCTGAGTCAGAGCAGGGTTGGGGGGAGGTGTAAGTGACCTCAGGGAGGTGTACCCGCTCAGGTCTGAGTCAGAGCAGGGTCGAGGGGGATGTGTGTAAGTGACCTCAGGTAGGTGTACCCACTCAGGTCTGAGTCAGAGCAGGGTTGGGGGGAGGGTGTAAGTGACCTCGGGGAGGTGTAGCGGCTCAGGTCAGAGTCAGAGCAGGGTTTGGGGTGGGGAGCATGGTGTAAGTGACCTCAGGGAGGTGTAATTAGGATTGTGTGAGGTTAGTATGGAATCAGTTAAACAGTTTCTCAGAAATTAGGCTTGGCATTCAATGGTCTAACTTTTCTGAGTAACTATTTGCTCTGAACCATTTAAAATCTTTGATTTAAACAGAAATTTTCAGAGGTTTCCAGGCACAGGGGAATTGCCCAGCAGAATCTTCCATTTCTCAGGCACTTTCTTTGGAATCTGCTACAATAAGGATTCCAGAGGGTCTCCATGCATAACTCCCATCTACTCTGCAATAATGACTGTCTGATTGTTGAGAACTCCAGGCAAAACTCTTGTGGGGAGAATAATTTGTTGGCTAAAGGAGGGAGAGCAGAGTGTGGATGCTGGTGCAGTGATAATGTCACTGGACTAGCAATCATGGGTCCAGGCTAATTTCCTTGGGACACTGTTTCCAATTCCACCACTATCACAAGAGCTAGTGGATCTTATTTTCGAAAATAAAATCTGGAATTGAAACCTCGTCTCATCATGACCATGAAACTCTTATTGACTTATCAAAACTCATCTGGTTCTCAGATTTTCCTCCCTAAAGTACATATGCATCCTTTCCTAGCCTGTCCTCACAAATGTCCAGACCTTTATAACAATGTGGTGGACTCTTAACTGTCCTCTGAAATGGCTGAACAAGCCACACAGATAAGGGCAATTAGGGATGGGCAATAAATACTGGCTTTGTCAGCGACATATAAAATAGTAATTAAGGTCAGATCAATTTTCTTCCTTTCAATGAGTTAAGGGATCTAAATGACTGTCTATTTCTTTACAAAGCTCCCTGATTTCTTTTATTCTTCTCAGAATATGGGCATTGCTGGCAAGACAGCATTAATTGTCCATCGCTAGTCATTGTTAAGAGTTCGATGTCTGTGCCTTCTTCTTGAACTATTGCTGTACAGTTTGTGAAGGAACTCTCACAATGCTGATAGCTCACGATTTTGAACATGTTTACCCAGAAACAGAGAAGCAACTGTAATTTATATTTAAGGAAGGACGCTGTGTGACAGGAAAGAGAACTTAAAAGTGCCAGTGTTCTCATCTCCCTGCTGCCTTTTCTTCATCTTGGTCATGACCTTGAGTGTTGGAGCGGTGCTAGCCTTGGCGATTTGTTGGGGTGCATTCTATAACTCGTACAGCCATGGTACTGGAGAAGGATAGAGTGGATGTTTCAGTTAGCATATCGGGTGGTAAACTCAGCTCTGGGTTGTCCACACCCCTGTCAGTGAGCATCAACAGCCTTTAATAACTATAACAATAAGAGAGGATGTGTCCGGAGCCCTGCACAATCTGATCTGAATCCCATATCACTTGATATATTTGCTTTATAACTCTGCATGCATACGCTCATTAGCTGTTGCCATAGAGGGAGTGTAGTGGAGGCGGACCAGACTAGTTTGGTTTGGGAACATGGTCGGCATGGACTAGTTGGACCGAAGGCTCTATTTCTAAGCTATATGACTTTATGACTTCTTCCTGGCATAGAGAGAGATTTGGCAAACTGGGCCTGTATTCTGAAGAATGAGTGGTCATCTTACTGAAACCTACAAAATACTTAAAGGGATAGACAGAGTATATACAGACAAGATGTTTCCCCTGATGGGGAATTCCAGAACCAGGGGCACAATTTAAAAATAAAGGAAGGATCTCTTAGGTCTCAGATGAGAAGATATATTTTTACTCAGAGGATAGTGAATCTTTGGAATTCCCTACACCACCTTCTCCATCTTCTAAGGTGAGATTGCTGGTTTAAATGCTGGCCTACCAAGCCTGTGCTGACACATGGTGTCTTTTCTAAACTAAATACCTCTTGCTTCCACAGTCTGTAGCCCTCTATTCCCTGCCTGCATCAGGCAAGATATCTCTTAAACATTGCAATTGTATCTGCTTTTACCACCTCCTCTAGTGACACATTCCAGGCACTTAGACCCATCCTCTGTATAAAAGATTTACCTCTCACATATCCTTTAAACTTTCCTCCTTTTACCCTTAATTCTATGTCCTGTGGCAATTGACATTCCTGATGTGGGAAAAAGATTTGTAAATCTCTATCAGGTTGCCCTTCAGCTCCTCATAGCTAATATCTTCCAAGCCAGGCAACATCCTGGTAAAACATTTCTGGACCCTCTCCAAAACCTCCACATCCATGTGGCGACCAGAGCTGTACATAATATCCAAATGTGGCCTATTTAAGTCTTTACAGCTGCAACATGACTTGCCAATTATTATACTCTACGCCCTGACTGATGAAGGCAAGCATGCCATATGCCTTCTTGACCACCTTACGCACTTGAGTGGCCACTTTCAGGGAACTGTGGATCTATATGTCTAGATCCCTTCATATGTTAATGTTTCTAAGGGTTCTGGGAATAATGGATGAGATGTCTACCTCAACCAGTTTTGAACCAAGGCGACCACTGCAATTAGAACATAGAACATTGAACATAGAACAATACAGCGCAGAACAGGCCCTTCGGCCCTCGATGTTGCACCGACCTGTGAATTATTCTCAGCTCGTCCCCCTACACTATCCCAAAATCATCCATGTGCTTATCCAAGGATTACTTAAAGTTCCCTAATATGACTGAGTTAACTACATTGGCAGGTAGGGCATTCTACCCCCTTACCATTCCCTGAGTAAAGAACCTGTCTCTGATATCTGTCTTAAATCTATCTACCCTCAATTTGTAGTTATGCCCCCTCATACAAGCTGATGTCATCATCCTAGGAAATGACTTTCACTATCTACCCTATCTAATCCTCTGATCATCTTGTATGTCTCTAGCAAATCCCCTCTTAGTCTTCTTCTTTCCCATGAGAACAGACCCAACTCTCTCAGCCTTTCCTCATAAGACCTTCCCTCCAGACTAGGCAACGTCCTGGTAAATCTCCTCTGCACCTTTTCCAATGCTTCCATATCTTTCCTGTAATGGGGCGACCAGAACTGTACACAATATTCCAAGTGCGGCTGCACTAGCGTTTTGTATGGTTGCAGCATGATATTGTGGCTCCAGAACTCAATCCCTCTACGAATGAAACCTAACACACCGTATGCCTTCTTAACAGCACTATCAACCTGGGTGGCAACTTTCAGGGATCTATGTATATAGACTCCAAGACCCCTCTGCACATCCACACTACCAGCAATCTTTCCAGTGACCCAGTACTCTGCCTTCCTGTTATTCTTCCCAGAGTGCATCACCTCACATTTTAGCTGCATTGAACTCCATTTGCCACCTCTCAGCCCAATTCTGCAGTTTATCCAAGTCCCCCTGCAACCTGTAACATTCTTCCAAACTGTCCACTACTCCACCGACTTTAGTGTAATCTGCAAATTTACTAATCCATCCAACTGTGCCTGTGTCTAAGTCATTTATAAAAATGACAAACAGCAGTGGGCCCAAACAGATCTTTATGGCACACCACTGGTAACCGAACTCCAGGCTGAATACTTTCCATCAACCACCACTTGCTGCCTTCTTTCAGAAAGCCAGTTTCTAATCCAAACTGCTAAATCACCCTCAATCCCATGCCTCTGCATTTTCTCCAGCCTACTGTGTGAAACCTTATCAAAGGCTTTACTGAAGTCCATGTATACCACATCAACACCTTCTCAAAAAGCTCAAGAGGTTTGTAAGACATGACCTGCCCTTGATGAAACCATGTTGACTATCTGAAATCAAATTGTTGCTTGCTAGATGATTATAAATCTTATCTCTTATAATCCTTCCCAAAACCTTTCCTACAACAGAAGTAAGGCTCACTGGTCTATAATTATCTGGGTCATCTCTACTGCCCTTTTTGAACAAGGGCACAACATTTGCAATCCTCAATTCTCAGAAACTAATTCTGATATCTTTGATTCAAAGTCATTTGTAACTTCTCTTCTTCTCTTTCGCTTTTTTGTTGATGCATGCATATGTAATTTGTTTTCCGAATAACCTCCATGGCCTAAACCCTATTTTGTTTTAATGCTAAAGGATTTGTTGTGGGTAATTTTAAATTGGACCTCACAGATAGTGTGTGGGGAAGCATAACACTGCCTAATTTTCTTTACTGATAAATAAATTTTCTTTTTCAAAAATCCTCTGTTCTGGGCAATTAAGGACACCTCTATTATGGAAAGACAGAACCGCAAAAAATAATTAATTTCACCTCTGCCTTCTCTCTGTGACACTGGACTGGCCATCATTCATTGTGCTGAACTGCAACTGGGCTTTATTTTATGCCACTTGTCTCCAGTTCTGTGGGTCTGCTCACCATTTGCTTCGTACAGTGAGATCAGATCTAAATTGTTGACAGAAAGTTGTCAATGTCCATATCAGTGAACATAAACAATCGTTATCATGTGTAACTATATACAAGAAATGATAAGAAAAGACTCTTATGGAACCATGCAGACTGAAGTCACCACTCCATAAGATCTGATATCAATATGACAAAGCTACTTATGTACATGCTCAGTAGTTATTATTAAGGCAATGATGTAGTAAACCCTTTAACTGTCCGCAGACAGTTAAGTTGTTATTGCCATTGATAATTTAAGTCCCGTGTTTTTGCTGAGGTACAATAATTTTTGTGGATACTTTTGGACTGAGGTCTATAGCCTGAATATATATTTGTTTGTTGATGAGATACAGGCAATGCTAGTTTTGCCAGAATTTATTACCCATCCCTAATTTCCCAAAGAGCAGTTAAGAGCCAACCACATGTTGCTGTGGGTCTGGTTTCACATGTAGGCCAAAAGATATATGTGAACCTGGTAGGTTTTTAACCCCAATCAACAGTGAAACGTAGAAACATAGGAAATAGGAGCAGGAGGAGGCCATTCAGCCTTTTGAGTCTGCTCTGCCATTCATTATGACCATGGTTGATCATCCAACTCGATACCATTTTCTGCTTTCTCCCATACATTTTGTTCTGTTTAGTACCAAGAATTATATCAAACTCATCAAAAACATTCAATGCTTTGGCCTTAACCACTTTCTCTGGCAGACAATTCCACAGGCTTGGCACTCTTAAGGTGCAAATAAATTGTCTTCATCTCAGTCCTAAATGGTCTACCCTATTTCTATAAACTGTGACCCTGGTCCTTGTTGTATTTACCCTGCCCAGTCCTGTCAGAATCTTGTAGGTTTCTATGAGATTTCCATCATACTTTAAAACTCCAATTAATGTAGTCATAAGTGATCAAATCTCTCTTCATATTTCAGTTCTGCCATCCCAGGTATCAGTCTGGTAACCCATTGCTGCCTCCATGGCACTTGTCAGATAACCGGATCAAAACTGCACACAGTTCTTCAGGTGTGGTCTCACCAAGGCCCAGTATGATTACAGCAAGATATCTCTATTACTGTACTCGAATCCCCTCGCTATGAAGGCCAATATATCATTTGTTTTTTCACTCCCTGTTGCACCTGCATGCTTACCTCCAGTAACTGGTTTACGAGGACACCTATTTACCATTCGGATAGTAAATCACCTTTCTGTTTTTGCTGCCAAACTTAATAACCTCACATTAATCCACATTGTACTTCATCTGCCATGCATTTTCCCACTCACTCAGCTTGTCCAAACCACACTGAAGTATTTTTAATCCTCCTCACAGCTCACCCTCTCACCTAGCTTTACATCATTTGCAAACTTGGAGATGCTACATTAATTTCCTTCATCAAAATCATTATATATATTGAGAATAGTTGGGTCTAATCACAGATCCCTGCAATCCCTCACTAGTCACTGGCTGCCACATGGAAAAAGGCTTGTTTATTCCTACTCTCCGTTTGCTGTCTGCCAAACAGTTCTCTATCCTATTGGTACACTACCCACAACTCTATGTGTTTTACTTTTAAATACTTATCACTTATGTGGAACCTTCTCAAAAGCCTTTTGAAACTCAAAGAGAAACCACATTTACCGGCTTGTCTTAGTCAAGTCTACTAGTTTATATTTTTGAAATATTCTAGTGCATTTGTCAGGCATGATTTCTCTTTTCTAAATCCATGCTGACTTGTTCTGATGTTGTTACTGTTTTCCAGGTGCTCTGCAATTAAATCTTTTACAATGGGCTCCCATTTTTCCCATGACCAATGCTCAGCAAACTAGTCTATAATTCCCTGTTTCCTCCCTATCTCCTTTTTAAATAGTGGGGTTACGTTAGCTAGCCTCCAATCTATAGGAACTGTTCTAGTGTCTATAGAATATTAAAAGATGATTATCAATGCATCCACTATTTGTAAGTACTCTGAGATGTGGATTATTGGGCCCTGGGGATTCATCAGCCTTCATTCTTATCAAATCCCCCAATACCATTGCCCTACTAACACTGATGTCCTTCAGTTCCTCCCTCATTAGACCCTGTGTTCCCCACCATTTTTGCAACGTTATTTGTATGCTTTTGTGTGAAGGCTGAACTAAAATACGTGGTTAATTGGTCAGCCACCTCCTTGTTCACCATTATAATCACCTCAGTTTTTGACTGTAAGGGACCTACATTTGTCTTTATGAATCTTCTTTCTCTTCACACCTTTAAAATCTTTTACAATCGGCTTGTATGGGCCATGCAAGCTTATTCTGTTTTCTACCTCTTAATCAATACATTTGCTGGATATATGTGTGCCATGAGAGTAGCTTTTTTTGATTTTAATTCCAATTTTTAAAAAAAAGGTGAATTCACATCTCACCAAATGCCACGTATGGGAATTGAAACCATGCCCTCAGAGGATTAGTCTGGGATTTGTAGATTATTATTTCAGTGATATTGCCACTGTGCCACCATCTTCCATATCTGGGGAGCAGGATTGTAGACCTATGAAAAGGTTGGATCTGGCATTTTATTTCAAAATGTGTTTTACCTTTGCTGTTAAAACTTACAACAAACCACTTCAAAGTATATATCTCATGACAATGAATACGTTTATTGCCACCATAAGTTTTCACAGCACTCAAAATGTTTTAGTTTTGATGCTTTTCCCAAAAGGAGCCAAAGATAATGTACCAAAAACAATGAGCTTAATATGTTGCATATCAATGCATTGGCCTGTTCCACAGTGTGGCATATTTTCTTGAGGTGTTACTTTCTGCCATCAATGTTTCTTGCACGTTACATGAGTGTCATTGCTCCAAGTTAACTGTTGTGGTTCTGTTCGCCGAGCTGGAAATTTTTGTTGCAAACGTTTCGTCCCCTGTCTAGGTGACATCCTCAGTACTTGGGAGCCTCCTCTGAAGCGCTTCTGTGGTGTTTCCTCTGGCATTTATAGTGGCCTGTCCCTGCCGCTTCCGGTTGTCAGTTTCAGCTGTCCGCTGTAGTGGCCGGTATATTGGGTCCAGGTCGATGTGTTTGTTGATGGAGTTTGTGGAGGAGTGCCATGCTTCTAGGAATTCCCACGCTGACGACAAGCAACATGAATTCGACTGGGACAACACTACCATTAAAAGGCAAGCGAAACAAAGAACAGCCAGGGAATTCCTAGAACCATGGCACTCATCCACAAACTCCATCAACAAACAATCGACCTGGACCCAATATACCGGCCACCACAGCGGACAGCTGAAACTGACAACAGGAAGCGGCAGGGACAGGCCACTATAAATGCCGGAGGAAACACCACAGAAGCGCTTCACAGGAGGCTCCCAAGCACTGAGGATGTCACCTAGACAGGGGACGAAACGTTTGCAACAAAACTTTCCAGCTCGGCGAACAGAACCACAACAACGAGCACCCAAGCTACAAATCTTCTCCCAAACTTCCAAGTTAACTTTCATGATATTTTTAGTGATATGGGCAATTCAGTGCTGACTTTGGTGCTTTTGTCTGTCATATTGTTGACTGTCACTTTATTCATGTATCCCGTTAGATTAACTGAAAACAATAACTTGATTTAATGCCATTCATATCTTCAAGATGCCTCCACACATTGCATAATCAATTCATTATTTCTTAAATGATGCTAATGATGTTCTTAAATTATGACAGGTATGGAGCCGAATATGAACATAGCAAGATTCCACCAGCAACAAAATAAGATAAATGGCCGATCAGTCTGTCTTCTATGATGTTGATTGAAAGACAAGTATTATCTTTAGCACAAGGAAACTTTACTGTTCTTCAAATACAGGTCGTTCTGCTGTAAAATGATAGTTGTGTTCCTCTGAAACCAAGCACTATGGAAAATCATTATAGGAAATCACCGTGCAGAAGCTCGCTAATAGAAAATCTCCATAGCTGTTCAGGAGAAAGTTGGCGTTATCCAAACACTATCCACAATTCGCCACTGACTTTATGGCTAATTTGCTCTAATGAAATGCACTTTAAAGCAGAATGACCTGTAGTATCATGGGCTCTTTTATGTTCTATTAAACAGACAGCCAGATCAACTGGGAAAGAGCAATGTCCTTGCTTATGTTTTGAAAAGAAAAACAAATTTGTTTCTAGTTTTAGAAGCAAGTTGTCATTCTATTTGTTTTGAATGCAAGTTGTGAAATTTTGAAATTTGACTGCAATTTGAACACTAATTGAACATACAGTGATGGTTAAAGCTCTCTGTGGTCACATGAAGGGCTTTTGCCCAAAACGTTGATTTTCCTGCTCCTTGGATGCTGCCTGAACTGCTGTGCTTTTCCAGCACCACTCTAATCTAGTCTCTGTGGTCACATAGATGCTATAAATCTGTGTAGAATGGATGTGATTTGACACAGGCAATGTCACTTTCCCATTTGGTCCAGTGTGCTACTTGAATTTGGCTACAAATAATTAGCACTAAACCTACAATTGCAAGGTAAGTCAACTACATAATTGAAGAGCACCTGCAAGATCGCCATGCCTTCAGCCATCTCAGATTCTGGCATTATTTTTGTCCAAGCTGTAGTATATAGATTTCCATGGAACCAAGTGTTATGGACTAGGCCAGACCACACAAAACATTCTTTAGCAGGCAGCCGCAGACCATTACTTTGCAATTTGTTTCAGTAAGTGTACACTGAAAATTACCCAGAGTAAGATAGCTAGGTTGACTACTAGATTTTAAAACAGACGAAGATTTATTCACAAAGTTACATAATGAAACACAAAGAACAGAATAAAGAACCTCTACAGAACTCAACCTATCCAACTAGACTTAATTATGCTGTTTTGAATATACACAATAGTCCCAATAATCAAACTTCCTTTAAAAACCAGTATAAATGGAACACATGCTTACACATTGAAGTTGAAGGGCAGAAAAGAGAGAGAGTTTCCAACACAGCTTGCTGTTGAACTTCCCAGGTCAAGACTGAGCTAAAACTGCTCAGCTCAGGTCA
Organism: Chiloscyllium plagiosum; assembly: GCF_004010195.1. Taxonomy (NCBI): domain Eukaryota; kingdom Metazoa; phylum Chordata; class Chondrichthyes; order Orectolobiformes; family Hemiscylliidae; genus Chiloscyllium; species Chiloscyllium plagiosum. The sequence goes on along the minus strand of NC_057711.1, from coordinate 58,070,172 downwards.
GCTAAAGAGCTGACCACTCCCCTCTCTTTATAGGTCATTTCTAAAGCATGACCACTTTGGCCCGAAGTCTCATCTATTTACATATTGGGTTGCGCTTCGGCGGGTCGGTGTGGACTTGTTGGGCCGAAGGGCCTGTTTCCACACAAGTAATCTAATCTAATCTAAAAAAATATAAACAAAAGGCCTCTCAAAATCCTTTTCATCTCTGTTCCAAACCAGACTGATCGGAGCCTGGCCTGGTTTATTGCCCCTCTGAAAAAGGACAGAGTCTCCTTGAGCTAAGGAACAGCTTTAGCAAAAAAGAGACTCTCTTTGTAACACTCGAGACTTTATGTAGCTGAATCAACACTTAATAATTGCAAAGGGAGGAGGACGTGTTGTAGTAATTCTGGTTGAAAACAGTCATTGGTCATATAATACCCAGTTTATAGGCATTACTCAGACAACTAAGAATTCAATATCAAATGTTATGTGCCAATTCATTTTTCCTCATCAACACTCATCCACCTGTGGGTGCAGGGAATATGTCAAAAGTATCAAAAATACAGAGAAAAAATGGTTACATAAAGGTTTTAATATTTATTGGTAGTGAAATTGAGATGTTCCAGCACATGGTTTAGCATGTCACATACTCTGTCAACAACAAATGGTGCAAACATGGCTGAAGAACCCTCACTAGGTGCACAAGCTGATCGTTAATAAGAGGGACCTACCTGGTAGAATAGCTGGTGAACTTCTGGCTGAAAATGTGACTATTTTTGAATTGTCAGCTTTCTCTGGGAATTTACAGTCCTTCAACAGCTGCTAGTTATCTTTTACACCAAAAACAGAAATTGCTCTAGAAAGCCAGCATATCTGGCAGCATTTGTGAGAAAAAGCAGAATTAATATTTCAGATCCAGTGCCCCTTCTTCAGAACCTCTTCAGAACTCATTCCTTTTTACTGTTTTTCTAATTGAACATTCATGTATCCAGCATCATTAAAATTATATTATGTGACAAATATCATTATTGGATAAATTCATTATTTGCACATTCATGACAGGATGATGTACTGTACAAGAATATTGGTCTGAGATTTGCCTAAAAATGCAGCTTCAATTTCTTAACAGTATGGCAGCACAATGATAGGACAGAGCTGGTGAATCCACCTTTGCAACTGGTAGTGTCACAAACAGTACCTGACTGACTCACATTTTTAATTTTCAAAGTATTTGTGTCATAGTTAATAATAATTTTCTTGTACTACCTTGGGAGAATTAAATGGTAGATTTCATATTCTACTGTCATGTCAGCGGTAATGTGGTAAAACCATTTCTTAGCCTATGAGACAGCACTGCCAGTTTGGATTTTAATTGTATTCCACATTAAAGCACGTTTCCTATAAATTAAGCACTGCCACTGATACCTCTTGACATTGGAACCACAAAATTTAATTTGCTTCTATTGATGTTATTGATATAATCAAAAATCTTGTCTTCAGCAGTCAATTTACACCAAGTGTATTCAGAAGGTAACAATGATATACATTGTTTTCCTATATTTATAATTAACTTAATTGTAAGTACAACAGTAAATAATGGGGACAATGCTTTATAGGGGATATTTTTATGCTCGAGTTAATTCACAATGTTTTAAATCAGTGTAAATGGATTGCAATTAATGAGACAATCTGATGAATGGGATAGTTTAATTTCCACCAATGCATCCCAATTAACAGGTTTCAACCGTGTAACTCATTGAAGGGCTATCATTGCAATGCAAATTGCAATGGAAACTTCGTATGAATAAAAGCATTCTTGTTTTGTGTAGTGTTTAACACAGAGTTTGATCAATATGAAATCAATACCCTCAGATAGACCCCCGGTCACAGTGTGACTCAGATCACAAACAAGGATATTAAAAGTTACAGTTAAGGTTTTAGATTAGATTACTTACAGTGTGGAAACAGGCACTTCAGCCCAACAAGTCCACACCGACCCGCCACCCACCCAGACCCATTCCCCTACACCTAACGCTATGGGAAATTTAGCATGGCCAATTCACCTAACCTGCACATTTCTGGACTGTGGGAGGAAACCCACGCAGACACAGGGAGAATGTGCAAACTCCACACAGTCAGTCACCTGAGGCAGGAATTGAACCCAGGTCTTTGGCGCTGTGAGGCAACAGTGCTAACCACTGTGCCACTGTGCTGCCCTACTGCCACTGTGCCATGGACAAGAATCCATAATGGTATTGCATTTTAATGAGAATGCACCTTAATATGGCCCTAACAAATGAGGAAATGATACTGATGACTACAAATGCATTTCTTCTATTGACTTTAAATAGCAACCGTCAAACAATATGGGTGGTAATTGATGTGGAGAGAATATTTTATATACCTGGGAGACAGAAGAACAAAATAACTGATTCTAAGTATCACAAGTTACAGATACATCAAATACTTGTTTCCACGCCAAAGTAAATGATTTAATGTTATATGAAGAGGACAGGTGGCATCAAACACAGCAAAGGATTTTGATTGGTGTAAGAGGTGTCGATTGATTGCAGCCTGACAGTCTTGTTGATTGAGTCAACATTGTTGGAGCTTTTTTAGTGGGTGGCATCTAATACTCTCGGTCTCTTGAAATACTTAAAACCAAAATATTTGTGTCTCAAAGACTAAACATAAATTAAGTTCAACAGAACTATTACATATTGTAACCCTGATTTCAAGTTACATATGTTAAGTAAAATTCATAGTTCTATTGACTGTGGGAAAGACATGCTGAAACCTTAATGTCTGGTGACATGACTGACAACTTTATTAAACATAATAGCAATTAACTAGAAACCTTTGCATCGTGAGCAGAGCTAAACCCGATTAAAGTATAAATGTTTGGCTAATATTTCTATTGTGAAACCATTGGGGATATAAGAAATGTAAAGTTTTCAACATGGAATAGTCAGAGAATGTTTATCCAAGTATTGTAATTGGTTACACTCAGTTTAATTAGCTGTGGGAGATGCATTATATTTTCCTTAATTTTATTTTGGGTGACTCAGTTTTGACATCAAACCTCAACACAATTTCCAGCAGTGAGTTAATTGTCAGTTAAATTGAACTTCTAAGGGGAATTGCATTCCATATTGTAGAATAATAAAAATATAGAGATAAAAATGCCAGTACTTGCTGTAAAAAAATAATTCTTTTGCTTGTCTTTAATAAATTAGTCTTTTGTTCAAATTCTGAGCTTTACTCTTTGTCAAGCTGATTTGAAACGTTAAAATAATGTACAGCAATACTATTTATTCTTAAAGTTCACAGCAAAATCATCTACAGAAGAAAACTGATTTTATTCTTAGACAGATCTGCTGTCTCTATGCATCCCCATTTATTTTTCTTTTAATTTAATTTAATTGTTTCTTTTATAAAGGCACATGAAGGATATTTGACTTCTGACCAAAATGGGTGTGAAGTTGGCAGAGCATCTGCACCACCTGCTCAAAGCTGGCATAAGGAAAACCAAGAAACATGACTGTGTGCTTAACACCAGAATTGCAGAATGCTATGTCTTACGTTTTCAAGTATTATTGGTTTTAGCTGTTACTTCTGAATTAATGTTTGGGAGTTCATTACTAGCTTACCTCCAACATAAAAGACCAACATTTGGTTGCTGGCTGCTTTCAGCTGAGATTTGATCTAAATAGTTCAGGCACCATTTGAATGCAGCTGGCAAGCTGTTAATGCCAAATGGGTAATCCGCTGCAGCTCATTGATGCAGGAAGCCAGGAAATTGGACAATTCTGATGATAAGTCAGTCAACAGGTTGTCACCCAGAATCACAAAATATGACAAAAGGGTTTGCATTGCTTTTGTGATATAGTAAGGTTGCCAGCAGCCTCTTTAAGAAGCTCAGACCCTCCTGGCTTGGTAAAAATGGATGAATTGTAAGCAACCCACACTTTTACTGCAAAGGGAAAAACAAGGTAGAATTCTAATTTGTGTATTCAACTTAAAAAATAGATGGATCTGCAATTCACCCATTTACAGGCTCACTTGAGGACATCTTTCCAGATCTAAAATTTTCCTTTGCTGGCCATCCAGCTTTCACAAAAGAAAGTGAGGGATCATTGTCAAAAGTCATCCTATAAACATATACACTTATCAGATGTGTAATGTTATTTTCATTAGAAATATTTGACTTTAACTTGAAATGCTCCAAGGTGTGTAGCTCAAAGCAAAAGAAGGATAATAAATAGAAATAATGTCAATTTGTAGACTTAATGAGCCCAGTAAACAGTGTTAGTTATCATTATATCTTTACCTTAAAATATTAACTGTACTTGGCTGAAGAGCTGTTGAGTGTGGGAAAATTGTTTTCCTTTTCTCCTGCTAATTGCAATAGTTTGAGCTAAGTCCCCTCGTTACAAAACAAAGGCTGAAAGCAGCTCAAAACTAATGACAATATTCAAAGATATTTTTACACATTATGTTGGGACATAGTAAATCATTTGCTTTTAGAGTTGAATTCAACAACTAACCTCAGACTAGCTACTAATTAGTGCCGTACTGCAATAATGAATTGCCCCTGACTGGTTATTGCAGAAGGATCAAGATATCCATTGTTTTGTGATTTTTATATTTTCAAATTAAACTCCAGTAAGACACTTAAAAAGACACACATAAAGTGACAAAAGCTTTTAGGGCATGAGTTAAATAATTGCCTCTACTGTTGATTTTGTTAGCATAATTTCCTTAACAACGCTCCCTTGCATTAATTATAGATGATGTGGTGGTGCCGGTGTTTGACCAGGGTGAACAAATCAGAAGTCACACGACACCAGGTTATAGTCCAACAGATGTATTTGAAATCACAAGTTATCAGAGCATGGCTCCTTCGTCAGGTGAAGTTATAGAGACATAGAGTCAAACTGCACGGAAACAGACCTTCAGTCCAACCAGTCCATGCCAAACATAATTCCAAATTAAACTAGTCCCACCTGCCTGAGCCTGGTCCATATCCCTCCAAACATTTCTTATTCATGTACTTATCTAACTGTCTCTCAAATGCTGTAACTGTACCTCCATCCACCACTTCCTGTGGATGTTCATTCCACACCTGAACTACTCTCTGTATGAAAACATTGCTTCTCATGTCTTTTTTAAACCTGTCTCCTCTCACCTTAAAAATATGCCCCCGGTCTTGAAATTACCAACCCGAGGGAGACAGAAACCTGCCATTCACCTTATATATACCCTTCATGATTTTATAAATCTCTACAAGGTCATTGCTCAACCTCCTTTCCTCCAGTGAAAAAATCCCAGCTTTCCCAGCTTCTTCTTATAACTCAAACCCTCCATTACCAGCAACATCCTGGTAAATCTCTTCGGAACCCTCTCCAGCCTAATAATATCCTTCCTATTACTGGGCGAACAGAACCATACACAATACTCCTGTACAATGTCAGTATATCATCCCAGCATTCCAAAGGTCTGAGCTATGAAGGCAAGCATGCTAAATGTCTTCTTAACCATCCTGTCTATATATAATGCAAGCTTCAATGAATTATGTACCTGAACCCCCTCAGTGTCTCTGTTCTACAACACTACCCAAGGCTTTACTTTTAATAAGCCCTGACCTTGTTTGTTTTATAAAAAATTAATACCTTGCATTTACCCAAATTAAGTGCCATCTGCCACTCTTCGGCCCATGACTCAATTAATAAAGATCTTATTGTAATCTTATATAATCTTCTTCACTGTCCACTATAGCACTAATCTTGTCACCTGCAAACTTACTAACCATGTCTTTTATACTGTCATCTAAATCATTAATATAAATGGCAAACAAAAGTGGAATCAGCACCAATCTCTGTGGAACGCCCATGGTCACAGACCTCCAGTCCGAAAGACAACCCTCCACCACCTTCCTCTGTCTTCTGCCATTAAGCCAACTTTGTATCCAATTGGCAAGCTGACCCTGAATCCCATGTGATCTAACTTTACTAATTAGTCTACTATGTGGAACCTTGGCAAAGGCTTTATTAAAGTCCACGTAACCAATGTCTACTGCTCTCCCCTCGTCAATCTTCTTGGTTACTGAATTATTTCCTGACTTTTATAAAATATTCTGTTAGTCCTAAAATCGACAGGTTGAAGTATTGTCAATATTTGCACATTACGTTGTTTATTTAATTTACAGTGATCTGTCATGTGATATAATGAGTGTTAATCTATATATAATCATAGAAATATATATGTTAAGCAATGGTTTTTAACTTATAATGTGTTAGGGATTTATCGTATAAGACATTCTTTATTATTCTGTAGAATTAGACATAGTGGTGATGTCATTTGCATCAGGACTTTCTAAAGACTGTTTCTTAAGTAAAGTAGCACAAGTACAGTGATGCGATACATAATGTATTTTCTTTAATTGTGGCAGTGTTAGAAAAATAATTTTTAATGCTGCAATGTCCAATTTCTTTTGTAATTAGCAGAGCCTTCATATAATCTTCCTTATTGCTGCCAATTATTCAGAATAGTGGATGACAGTAATTTCTTTTTATCATTTATTTAATTGCTGCTCAAGAAAATAGAACCAAAATAATGTGAATCAATGTAATTTCTTTCTTGGACTTTTCCTGTTCTTGTAACTTGTGCTATTAACCATTTGGAATTGTGCCAAAGATTTTAAAAAACTGCCTCTATGATTTAGACAGCTTTTGTTTTAAGACTATAATTTATCCAGATTCCCTGCCCTGTGAATGCAGACAGTGTGTAAATTGCACAGTACCGGTGGGGAGCGAACATAGAAATCCTGCAGCTTTCAATGAGATACTCAGCTCCTGATGGAAAGCAAAGCAGCAGAATGATATTGGCAAATGCACAAATCATCCAACTGTTTCCCTGTAGTAGTACAAAGAAGGTTAAAAACAAGCAGTTATGAACCCATTAACAATAATTCTCTTGTGAGATCACTCAGTTCAGCAATTGTCAGGTACTCACAATGCAAAAAGGAAATATTTATTTCAGAGTTTTCACAATGTGGGTATACAACTGTACATTGCCACAATATCATTGTTTCAGGCAGTAACTGGGCCTTTTTAAAGGGGATGCACTTAGCATCAGGTTTCAGCGTGAAGTTTTTCTCATATTCTATGGAAATAATTTTTGAAACCGTACACCTTAGGAGATTTGTGGTATTAACAGTAATCTTCCCCATTACAATGAAAGGCATTTCCCATTCATCACTTGACAATTGGAAGTATGGAAGAAATTCACTTGATATATTCATGGCGAATTGACAACATGAGCATCAGAAATTATTTAACTTTTGGATTATATTGAAACAGACTCCATTACACTGCAAAGTTTATGAACAGTATTTAAAAGCTGAAAAGCTTCTGGGACAAAATGTATAATTTGAAAATGTATCCTTTTTGATGTAGAATTTAGATAAATTACATTCCTCCCTCCATTCATGTTTGTGGTGTTGAAAAGGACACCATCATGTGATCATATTCAGTACAAAAGAAACGTGGGAAGGATGTGGACCATATAATCAAGTAACAGGAAGTTAATTTCACTAAAGTATACATAATGGAATTTTCTTACATTTCAACATTCACATATATACCAAAATATCCAACATTCTATTTCACATAATTTTTAAAGAGATAATATTAATAATTTGACAGTTAATATCATTGTATCATAACATGAAAGCTAATTTAGATGCAATGGGAAAAATCTGGCTCATTAAAATTTGCTATAATTTTAAAGAACATTAGATCATACAGGTCCTTCTTTGGAATCCTTATATATTTTCAATGGGTGAGGCATAGTCCAAAAGTACAAACTAGCCAGATTTTTCCCATTGCATCTAAATTAGCTTTCTTAATATGAGGATTCCAGGTATGAATCTGTATGATCAAATTTGGTTTCTTTAAAATCATAGCAAGTTTTAACATCTAGAGTATGAACATGTATTGTAAAACTGCTCAAAGTATGAACATTGTGATTTACAACTAACACCTAAAAGTACACTGAGTGCAAAACACAAATGAAAGTTTGGTTTGTTTTTTTTTTCAAAAGTGATGGCCAGTTTACTATGGAAAATACTAAAATACATTTGTTTTCATTTAGAAGTTAATGTTAACTTCACGTTCTTGACAAGCACGCTTTGAATAAAGCAATGGGGATGCCAACAGCACATTGACAGATCATCCAAGTTAAAAGGTAAAGCAAGTTGCAAGAACCATTGGAACACAGAACATGAAGGACAGCGTCATCCTCGGCGCTGAACTATATGTGCATTGGAGAGAAAGTTGGAAAAATCATGAAATCGGCAGCGAGTTAATGTCAACAGCAATAAGTCCCACTTTCCAATGAAGCATTAAACAGCAAAACAAGACACTCACTAATGAATGGAAAGAGGTCTATTTGTGGCAGTAGCATGCATTATCATACCGACCAGATGGAAACCAAATTCCTGAAATGAATGACTGAGTGGTTATCTGGCAACATTAGATCACTGCTTACCCCTTAAGACCTCTATCTTGGACACCAGTCACCAACATCTCAGAGCATGCTCCAGAAGTAGTGGCCACAGGCATCCCAGTACATGGATGTTGACACCTGACATGTACCAGCCTCTCCACACCATCATGGCACTTCTCCTATTCACTTACAGTGTGGTTTCCCACTTCAATGTTGCACTTTAGAGTGCATCAGCATCTTTCATTGAAATTCTGCTGCAAGGATACTTTCCATGTAGCCATCTCAAGGATTGTGCCATGGCGCTTTTCAGGGCATTTAACTTCACTTCAAACATTCATTCCTTTTGTGCCTGTTTGAACAATGACAGCATCCCTTCCTTGCTAACACTAGGGATATTGGGAAGTCGTGACAGTGTTGAGTACTTCCGCTGACAGCAAGTGGGAGAGTACATTGAGCAGGGTGCCATAGTGACATGCTGCAAAAATAATGTGGACACTATGCAAAGATAGAGCAAGAAAACTCACTAGACCTTGTTCAGAGAAGCCCTCCATGAAACTTATCAAAGTTTTGGGTATCCGGTGAAAATCAGCCCAGGGTTTTTGGAACTAAGCCATAGTAGTGAGTGTGTTTGTAGACAATAGGGCACCATAAAACCTTAAACAACTAAGAATCAGGCGAGAAATAGATAACATCAAGAAAAATAAATCAGCATAGAGAAATGCAGGAGTTAGAATGGGGACATTCATTATTCGAATATGTCCTGGCATGGTAGTAGTGTAATGACTGAGAGGTGTCAGAGTGTCTGAATTATTTTCAGAAGAATTTTTCAGGGCAGTCCAGTGAAAAAGGAGGCAATGTGAAATGTGGTTCTTGGGAAAGAGGGAGATTGAATTGATTCAGCATCAGCAGGGGAACAATATGGGACAATGGTCACTGTGCCAGAAGATATCAGTTAACAATAGCAAAGCACAAGGAGCAATCCTGAATAAGAATAATTAATTGAGGGAAAGCCAACTTCAATAGGTTGATGGATCCGGGCTAGATAAACAGAAATCAAAGTTAGGTGAAACTATAAATGCCTCGAAAGAACAAATAGTTCAAGTACAAGGTATATTCCCAGGAAGGGGAAAGAGAGAAGAAATAAATCCAATGCACCCTGGATGCTGGAAGAGATAAAGGTTAAGAACATAGAACTTAGTACAGCACAGCACATACCCTTCGGGCCTTGACATTGTGTCCACCTTTTATCCTACTCTAAGATTAGACTAACCTACATGCCCTTCATTGTACTAATGTATCTGACTCTACTACCACTGCTGGCAGTGCATTCCATGCACCCACCACTCTCTGAGTAAAGAACCTACCTCTGATATCTCCCATAAACCTGCCTTCAATTATCTTAAAATTATGCTCCCTCATGATCGACATTTCCGCCATGGGAAAAAGTCTCTATCTATGCTATCAATGCCTCTCAACATCTTGTACACCTTTATTAAGTCACCTCTCACCCTTCTTCACTTCAATGAGAAAAGCCCTAGCTCCCTCAAACTTTTTTCATTAGACATGCCCTCCAGTCCAGGCAGCATCCTGGTAAATCTCCTCTGCACCCTCTCTAACGCTACCACATCCTTCCTATGATTAGGCAACCGGAACTGAGCACTATATTCCAAGTGTGGTCTAACCAGGGTTCTATAAAATTGCAGCATAACCTCGCAGTTCTTAAACTCAATCCCTCTGCTAATGAAAGCCAACACACCATACGTCTTCTAAACAACCCTAATAACATGGGCGGCAACTTTGAGGGATCTATGAATGTCCCCCAAGATCCTTCTGTTCCTCCACACTGCCAAGACCCCTGCCTTTAACCCTGTATTCTGCATTCAAATTTGACCTTCCAAAGTAAATACCTTCACACTTTTCCAGGTTGAACTCCATCTGCCACTTATCAATCCAGTTCTGCATCCTGTCAATTTACAACAGCCCTGCACGCTATCCACTACTTCACCAATCTTCATGTCATCAGCAAACTTACTAACCCATTCTCCCACTTCCTCATAGAGTCATAGAATCATAGAGATGTACAGCACAGAAACAAACCCTTTAGTCCAACTCGTCCATGCCAACCAGATATCCCAACCCAATCTAGTTCCACTTGCCAGCACCTGGCCCCTATCCCTCCAAACCATTTCTATTCATATACCCATCCAGATGCCTTTTAAATGTTGCAATTGTACCAGCCTCCACCACTTCCTCTGGCAGCTCATTCCATACACATACGACCCTCTGAGTGAAAAAGTCCCCCCTTAGGTCTCTTTTATATCTTTCCCCTCTCACCCTAAACCTATGCCCTCTAGTTCTGGACTCCCCCACTCCAGGGAAAATACTTTGTCTACTTATCCTATCTATGCCCCTCATGATGTTATAAACCTATATAAGGTCACCTCTCAGCCTCCGACCCTCCAGGGAAATCAGCACTAGCCTATTCAAACTCTCCTTATAGCTCAAATCCTCCAACCTTGGCAACATCCTTGTAGATCTTTTCTGAACCCTTTCAAGTTTCACAACAGGAGGAAGGAGACCAGAATTGCATGCAATATTCCAACAGTGGCCTAACCAATGTTCTGTACAGCTGCAACATGACCTCCCAACTCCTGTACTCAATACTCTGACCAATAAAGGAAAGCATACCAAACGCCTTCTTCACTATCCTAGCTACCTGTGACTCCACTTTCAAGGAGCTATGAACCTGTACTTCAAGGTCTGTTTCTTCAGCAACACTCCCTCGGATCTTACCATTAAGTGTATAAGTCCTGCTAAAATTTGCTTTCCCAAAACGCAGCACCTCGCATTTATCTGAATTAAACTCCATCTGCCACTTCTCAGCCCATGGGCCATCTGATCAAGATCCCAATGTAATCTGAGGTAACCTTCTTCGCTGTCCACTACACCTCCAATTTTGGTGTCATCAGCAAACTTACTAACTATATCTCTTATGCTCACATTGAAATCATTTATATAAATGATGAAAAATAGTGAACCAGCGCCAATCCTTGTGGCACTCCACTGGTCACAAGCCTCCAGTCTGAAAAACAAACCTATACCACCACCCTCTGTCTTCGACCTTTGAGCCAGTTCTGTATCCAAGTGCTGAGTTCTCCCTTGTATTCCATGAGATCTAACCTTGCTCACCAATCTGCCATGGGGAACCTTATCAAACACCTTACTGAAGTTCACAGATCACATCTGCTGCTCTGCCCTCATTAATCCTCTTTGTTACTTCTTCAAAAAACACAATCAAGTTTGTGAGACATGATTTCTGACGCATAAAGCCATGTTGACTATCCCTAATCAGTCTTTGCCTTTCCAAATACATATACATCCTGTCCCTCAGAATTCCCTCTAACAACTTGCCCATCACCGACGTCAGGCTCACCAGTCTATAGTTCCCTGGCTTGTCCTTACTACCCTTCTTAAACAGTGGCACCATGTTTGCCAACCTCCAGTCTTCCAGCACCTCACCTGTGACTATTGATGAAACAAATATCCCAGTAAGAGGCCCAGCAATCACTTCTCTCGCTTCCCACAGAGTTCTAGGGTACACCTGATCAGTTCCTGGGGATTTATCCACCTTTATGCATTTCATGACATCCAGCACTTCCTCCTCCAAAATATTGACATTTTTCAAGGTGTCACTATCTATTTCCTTACATTCTATATCTTCCATGTACTTTTCCACAGTAAATACTGATGCAAAATACTTGGTTAGTATCTCCCCCATTTTCTGCGGCTCCTTGCTGATCTTTGAGGGGCCCTATTCTCTCCCTAGTTACCCTTTTGTCCTTAAAGTATTTGTAAAAACCCTTTGGATTCTCCTTAATTCTATTTGCCAAAGCTATCTTGCCTAATACCGTCAAAATTGGCCTTCCTCCAATTTAGAACTTCAACCTTTATTTCTGGTCCATCCTTTTACATCTCTATATTAAAAGTAATAAAATTATGGTTGCTGGCCCCAAAGTGCTCCCCCACTGACACCTCAGTCACCTACCCTGCCTTATTTCCCAAGAGTAGGTCAAGTTTTGCACCTTCTCTGGTAGGTGCATCCACATATTGAATCAGAAAATTTTCTTGTACACATTTAACAAATTCCTCTCCATCTAAACCCATAACACTGTGGCAGTCCCAGTCCTTGTTTGGAAAGTTAAACTCCCCTACCATAACCACTCTATTATTCTTACAGATAACTGAGATCTCCAAATGTGTTTCTCAATTTCTCTCTGACTATTAGGGGGATCATAATACAATCCTAAAAAGGTCATTGTCCTTTTGTTATTTTTCAATTCCACTCAAATAACTTCCCCGAATGTAATTCTGAGAATATCATCCCAAAGTATAGCTGTAATGCTATCCCTTATTAAAAACGCCACTCCCCCTCCTCTCTTGCCTACTTTCCTGTCCTTCATCCAAGTCATTTGTAAAAATCACAAAGAGCAGAGGTTCCAGAACAGATCCCTCCAGAACACTACTGGTTACCAAGCTCCAGGCAAAATACTTCCCATCTACCATCACACTCTTCTTCTGTGGGCCCGCCCATTCTGTATCCAGACAACCACATTTCCCATATCCCAGGCCTCCTTTTTTCCTGAAAGAGTCTACCATGGGGAACCTTATCAAATGTCCTGCTAAAATCCATGTACCTCACATCCACTGCTCTACCTTCATCAATGTGTTTTGTCACATCCTCAAAGAATTCAATGACACTTGTGAGGCATGACCTTCCCCTCACAAAACCATGCTGACTATCTCTAATCAAACTATGGTTTTCCAAGTAAACATAGATTCCCAGATTCCTCTCCAATACTTTGCCCACCATTGATGTAAGACTGACTGGTCTGTAATTCCCAAGATTATCCGTATTTGCTTTCTTGAACAATGGAATAATATTTGCCATCCTCTAAGCATCGGGTACTACTCCAGTGGACAGTAAGGACACAAAGATCATCACCAAAGGCACAGCAATCTTTTCCCTCACTTCCTGTAGTAACGTTGGGTATATCTCGTCCAGCCCAGGGATTCATCTACCCTTATGTTTTCAAAGTTTTCAGCACATCCTCCTTCCTAACATCAATCTATTTGAGCATATGAGTCTGTTTCACGCTGTTCTCACAAAAGTCAAGGTGCCTCTCAATAGTGAATACCGAAGCAAAGTATTTATTAAGGACTTCCTCTACTTCCTCTGACTCCAGGCACAAGTTCCCTTCACTATCCCTGATCGGCCCTACCCTCAATCTGGCCATCCTTTTGTTCCTTACGTAAGTGTAGAACGACTTAGGGGTTTCCTTAATCCTACCCACTAAAGCTTTCTCATGCCTCCTTCTAGCTCTCCTAAGTCCTTTCTTCAGTTCTTTCCTGGCTACATTGTAACTCTTTAAAGCCCTGTCTGATCTTTGCCTCCTCAACCTTAAGTAAACTTCCCTATTCCTCTTGACAAGATGTTCCACATTCTTTGTCACCCACGCTTTAGTGGGTCAGTGTGGACTTGTTGGGCTGAAGGGCCTGTTTCCACACTAAGTAATCTAAGCTAATTCTTTCAATATGGTTTAGGTTGTTAAGGAAGGACCTGCTGACAGTGCTGGACAGATTTGTCCCAATGGGGCAAGGAAGGGATGGTAAGTTGAAAGAAGAGAGAGAAAAATGTGCTTTAGACAGATGTCAGGTTAACAATGCAATTCAAAATGAGGGCAAATGCAGAAAGTTTAGACGAGTATTGAAAAAACAAGCAAGAGAAGCAAAGACAGAGAGACAGTAGAAACCGGCAGCTAAGATGTAAGACAATCCAAAAATATTCTATTGACATACAAATAGGAAAAAGATGGTAAGAGAAAAAATAAGACTGAACAGGGACCAAAAATAGGATTTACACATGGGGGCAACTGATGACATTGGATGCTTCCCGGTTTTACTGCTTTGTTGAGTTGTGTCATGTCCTGCATATTCTAATATCCCCATTTAGTTTTGGGAAGTGAATATACCTGAGATGATTTACGGAGTACTCTGGCAACCCACTGTTACAATTTATTTCAATTTCGGTCTTCATTTTATCCATTTGAGGATGTGAAGCCTTTCCTGGAATGAAAACATTACTTGCTGTCACATTTAACTGTATTCTGATGTGGTACTCATTTTTGAAAAAAATTATCTAGTCCTAAAATTAAGTCAGGAAATTCTCTGAATCTTTTATTGTTTTCCTCCTCAGCAAATTCATGTCCCCTTGTGGTGAGTTTCAATCTTGGGAATGCTTTCATGCTGAGAACTGAAGATTTTTGATTCAGTAAAATGTGAAATGGTTCCAATATTTCTCTAATTCTTGTCATGATCTGACCTTTTACTTTCAAATCTGTTTCTCCCATGTCTTGCAGTTTGTTTAAAGAAGGCTTCACCGTGATCTGTCCTAACCATTTTACCTTGTCAGACAGTGTTTTCACACTTAGTTTAAACTCAGTCAAATGAGCCTCCATAGAGATTTACTGTTCAGTATTTACTATCTGGGTCATTGATCTCTCATAAGGTGTCTGCCCTTCTGTGACCTGAATTTTCCTATTTCCTGGATTTGGTTGCAGTTAAAACTCTGTTGTACTTCACTGTTCACCAGTTTTGGACTAACAATATTTTGTAAAATTACCAAGTTTACTAAAAGTATAGCATTCAGCTCCTCTTGCTGGGAAGTCATCATTGTCAAGTGGCTTTTCCTTGCTACATCTGAAGCATTCCCAAATGGCATTAAATGCTCATTTAGTACTTTTGGTAGGTTTTTGCTTCAGCGTGCTCCCGACTCTGAACTTACAAGTTGCATAAATTCACATGGCATCTTCCATGGATCTTTAAACTCTCTATGAACTTTCCTCTGATCTTGGTTCTAGATCACAATCTGCCTCCCTAACTGTACTGCCGTCATGATTGTTAAATCTTCCTTTGATTGCAATAAGTCAGTCAACACCTCGTCTCTCACCTTAGGACAATGCAATTTATATTCATCTTTTACATCAGCATACACACAATTTCCACTTAATCTGTAAAGGTTAATGAGAAAGGAATTGATCAACACTTTTGGTTTCCATCTCCATTTGTTAAGTTTAACCAGTTCAATAATGACTGCTAAAATTGGCATTGGCATTGGAAGCCCTGAAATTTACAGGGCTTCCTTACGAGAAAGTGAAGTCTCATCCATAATGGTCCAGTCAATACATCATTTCTAGCAGGTCTGATTGCAGAGCACTGATCTGATCTTTCTGTTCCTTTTTGTTTAACCTTGAGGCTGCTCCATACCTAATGAAACATTTCCTCCAGTGGCTACTTTTAGGCCTGTCCCATTCAGGGGCAGATCTAAAGTGGTAATGACGAATCCATGATGCTATGGAGCCCTGTGATGATGCCTGCTCAAAGCTATGCTGACCTGCTGTTGTTCTCTCTTTTGGGACTGAACACAACTTGCATTGGCTGCTCCCTGGTGAGAATGACCTTTTTGCTGTTCATCCATTTCAAACTGCCAATTCAAGTATTTCTGTGGATGCTGTCTTTGTAGCCTCTTCTTCAATACTCACTGCTTTTGGATTCTTCTTTACTGTCCTCAACATGCACATGCTGCCAAAACATTTCATCTTCTTATTGGGCTGTTGAGGCCTAATTGCCTGAATCAAATAACTCAACTGCACTCTCAGTGTTCATTTCAACAGAACCTATATTTACAGACCTTACTATTCACACAGTAAGTCGACAAGAACTTAACCTTTTTTTCATTCATTCTTGGGATTTGGATATTGTTGGTTAGGCTAACATTTACCATCCATCTCTTATTGTCCTTGAACTGTGCAACTGGCTGAGCAATTTTATAGAACAGTTAAGAGTCAAATGTAGGTCAGACCACATGGCTGTGGGTCTGGAATTGCAGATAAGCCAGACTAAGCAAGGATAGTAAATTTCCTTCCCAGTAGGACATCAGTGAAACAGTTGGGTTTTACAACAATTGGCAATTTGTGGAATGAGGTCATCATTGGCTGGCCAGCATTTATTGCCAGTCCCTAGTTGTCCTTGGGAACATTAGCTGTCTTCTTAGACCACTACACTACACATGCTGTGTGTTGAGCAACAATGGACAAAAGAGCTGAATACCAGAGGTGAGCTGGAAGTGATTTCTTTGTTGAAGCTTCATAGTAATTGGTACAACTGAGTTGCTTGCAAGACCACATCAGAGGGCAGTTCAGAGTCAAACACATTGCTGTGGGTCTGGAGTTACATGTAGGCCAGACCAGTTAAGCATGGCAGATTTCATTCCCTGAAGGACATTAGTTAGCCAGATGCGTTTTTCCAACAATCAACAATGGTCATCAGTAGATTCTTAATTCCAGATATTTTCTTATTGAATTTAAATTCCAGCATCTGCCCATGGCCGGATTCAAATCTGGATCCACAGAACATTAGCCTGAAGCTCTGAGTTACAGGTCTAATGACATTACCACGACATCACCTCCTCACTGTCTCCAGTACAAGATTGCTACCCAGACTTGCTCTCTCTAGCCATGTGACTTTATATGTCATTATAATAGCATGATCTCTTTGACTTCTGTTGTTAAACCATTACTCCAAAGCTCTTCTTTTTCTGTGTTCTAATGTTCCCCACTGCCATTCCTCCAATGTTCTTGCTATCAATCAGCCTGTCCAATATGAGACAGTCTGAAGCCAGGCTCACCGGTAACTGGAGATAGCCCTGTATGGCTTTCTGCAGTTTCCCCAAGTGACTATCAGCAGCATCCCATCTGTCATGCTGCAGTCAGTGAATTAGCACTATGCAGGCGATCTAGGACAGGCTCAGTCGCCCTCAAAACAGGGAGAAAAGGAATTCACAGTAGTGGATTATTCAACTTAGTCTGATTTCTTGGAAAAAGTTGCTGTGAAGTGATTTTATCATTCATTCATTCAGGGTATGCCAATCCCCAGTTGCCCTCGAAGATGGTGGTGAGCTGCCTTTTGAACTGCTGCAGCCTATTCGGGGGAGGTAAACCCACAATGCTGCTGGAGGAGCAGTTCCAGTTTTTTGACCCAGTGAAACTGAAGGAATGGTGATATGTTTCCAAGTCAGGAAACTTGTGTGGTTTTGAGGGGGACTCACAGGTTGTGATGTGTCTGTGTATCTTCTGCTCTTGTCCTTCTCAAAACCCATCTGGGTTTGGAAGATGCTGCCCAAGGAGTCTTGGTGAGTTTTAGTAAATGATGCCATTTATTTCCAGATTTCAGCCAACAGGATGCTGTGATGGTGTGTAACTGAAGAATGGTAAGGTGGGGAAGTATAGAAATGTGATGATGTGGAAGCAAGATGTTGGACAACTGTGATTAGAATAGCAAGTCACAGGTAGCCTATCAGCTGTAACTGAACTCTTCATCCCTTTCTCCGCTTCTGTCTCATCTTGCCCCACACCTTTACCACCAACATAGGTTCAGTTCAAAGACCTGGAAAGAAGGATTATGTCTTAGATTGAGGGATGTTATGAAGAATACAATTGGACACTGTGAAGACGTACTCAGGCAACCTCTGGAGGACACCATCTGAGCAGACTTGGCAGGAGAGCAGTTGTGTCAGAACACTGACAGTTTGCTCCAAGTTGTTCCTGCTGGGGGCATGTAAGTACACCTCTCTGTGTACTTCAGTAGTCACAAACAGAGTCATGAACCTTGAGAAGAATGGGTAGTCTTTATCATGCAACAGCCAGCCGCTGCTCTGTCATGGTGTCTCAAAGATGGTAGGTATGGCTGAAAGATGTGAATAAACCATTGGTGGCAGTTACCAGGACACTAGGCAGTCACTATTGAGGTCATACTTATGTTGTGCAGAGAAAGAGAAGAGTCTGTCTTCATACTGATGAACAAAAATCTGTCATTAATCACATATACTATAAAGTTAGGTAGGAGTCAGCATTTTATTGAGTCAAGTATGTTTGCACATCAACAGACATAGATGAGGTATCCTATTTGTTAGCATAATGGAACTTAACAATTCTCTGATATTTATTGAGATGATATTCTGTGCTTGAATTTTCAATTTTGAATGTAATTATGGAGTGATAGCCCTTGCATTGCAGTACACCTTCCCATTAATATATAAAGTCTGCTTGTTCACCAATTGGCACCCTAGACCATTTGGAATCCTGTCACTTAGAAAACCTTCTTCCAGTTTCTGTTGCTTCTTTTTGGTAAAAGAGAAAAGTATAAGGACCCCTCTTCTTGCATTTGGAGCCACTGTCACATTCCTGCACCAGCAAAATAAGGTGAAATGTGATAGATTGGAAATCTTGCTCCCTCTTGGAAGAATGCACTAATGTACAAACTGAGGCACAGATTCACAGAAACGTTACAGCCAGAAGGAGGCCATTTGTCTCTAAGCGATTGCACTTGCTCATTAAAAGAACATTGTAAAATTTTCTGCTTTTTCTCGACACCTTGGTACATTATTTGTCTTCAACTAATCACCCAGTGCTCTCTTGGATGCTCCCAAACTGAGGACCTAAACCATCTTCATGCTGCTGTGTAGTTGTAGGCCTGAATGTAGGAAATGGCATAGTTTGGTGACTAACTCCTTGGTACAGCACTGTTGAATCAAACATTGCTGGTAACTGTGATGGAGCTGGAAGTGTACTTTGAATACCCTTCCAATTATTGCCCTTCCCTCCTCTCTCTCTCTGTGTAGAGCATTCCCCCTTTGTTCTGAGATTCCATCCAAGAGGAAGGATACTTTCAGTTAGGGGTGGCACAGTGGCTTAGTGATTAGCATTTCCACCCTCAGGCAACTATTCACCTGGAGTTTGCACATTCTTTCCATATCTGAGTAGGTTGCCTCTGGGTGTTCTGGTTTCCAATCGCAGTCTAAAGGTATGCAGGTTAAGTGGAGTGGTCATGCTAAATTGCCCATAGTGTCCATGGATGTACAGGTTAGGTGGATTAGTAATGGGAGATCCAAGGTTATAGGGTTGGGAGCCTGGATCTGGGTGAAATGCTCTTTGGAGGGTTCGAGTGGATTTGATCGACCAAATGGCCTCATTCCGTAGGGATTCTATGAGATACAAAAAGTAGGGTTTCTGCTGTCAGATATTCTAACTCCTCTGACCCCCTTGTGTCCCAGTGTTCTGAATCAAACATCTTTTCTAAACTCCCTCAATTACCCTGAACACAAAACTTCCAGTCACTCTTCAGCAGGAAAACAAAATCTAGAGGGACCTCATATGAAGGTCCTGTGGTTATCCTTCTCAACTGCTCCTGTGGTTGGAGGTTTGGGGGGACTGGGTCATTGTGCAGCTGAACACGTGTGGCCTGACTTTTTCCATTATGGAGCTAAAGATTAGAATCCAAAATCCTCCCTCCTGCCTGTGTACCAAATCCCCAGCACCAATTGCTGTTGGCTTTATGATCTGCCCAGTCTTCATATTTTGGGTACATGCATGGCACATGCACGGCATACCAGCATGGCACATCAAGAGGGCTGCAACTAAAGCTGCCTGCCCAACACTTTTGGTGCAGTTAGCTTCATGATGCCATAGCAGCAGCCTCAATGTAGTCCTTCAATTTCAAGGATGGTAAGCAAGTTGCAAGCAGTTCACCTCTCAATTCCTGTTGGTTACAACATTTGCAGTGCTTTCCAACATTAAGCACTCATCCAAAAGGATTTCTATTCTAAATTCAGTACATTGGAGGTTCTCTATTTTTTGTCACCTTGACTTTATTTAAGCAAGCAAGAGTGGAAAACCACCCTTGATATTCTGGCCCAATTCCCACCTGTCATCCAATTCCACCTTCCTTAAGGTATCACAATTCTAGATTAGAGTGGTGCTGGAAAAGCACAGCACTTCAGGCAGCAGCCGAGGAGCAGGAAAATCGACGTTTCGGGCAAAAGCACTTCATCAGGAATAGAAGCAAGGTGGAGAGATAAATGAGAGAAGGGTGGGGGTGGGGAGGAAATAGCATAGAGTACAATAGGTGAATGAGGGTGG
>NC_057711.1:58007215-58049247 GCF_004010195.1 Chiloscyllium plagiosum | reverse complement strand
TTATCTCTCCACTCTGCAGGCACTCTGCCTCTATTCCTGATGAAGGGCTTTTGCCTGAAACGTCGATTTTCCTGCTCCTCGGATGCTGCCTGACCTGCTGTGTTTTTCCAGCACCACTCTAACCTAGACTCTGGTTTCCGGCATCTGCAATGCTTGTTTTTACCTTAAGATGTCACAAGTCCTATTTACCAATCAACTTCATAGTCCCTGGCCTACAATGGCTCATTTGGTAGAATATCACCCTTATGTGGGCAGAGATGTATGAAAAAAACGTTCTGAAACTATTAGTTCAATTATATAGTTTGCTCTTGATATACCGAGAAGTGCAGGGTATCACCACCATTTAAAATACTTCTTAGATTCTACCGAGTTATATTAAACAGGTGGTACAGTTGATTAAATGCCATGCACATAAATGTGATATTGCGAATTAGAGCATTAATGCTAAACTTTATGCAAAGTTAAAGATCACTTTCTGTACCCGGCCGCATTTCCTTATTCACCTTACAATGCACCAAAGTCTTTAAACAGTCAACATGAAATGAAAATGAAAATCTTTCATTTGATCAGCATGTGTTTCCTGTTATATATAGTTCTAGTTATAAATGGCTCCACTTGTCATAAACTTATAGTCTAGAGAGACAGGGATAGAGTGATTGCATCATATATCTAGTCTGAACCAGATACCTTAAAACTGGCGTGATTCAAAGCTCTGCAATATTTTTCCTTTCTTCAATAAACTTCCGAAGGCATATAATAAGGTTAATTATAACCTCTGCAAAGTCATTGTACTGAGATCAACCTCCGTCAAAGCTGACTTCTTTTCCACATTATGGAACCTTTAGCATTAGCAGATACTTCGTCACCCAAGTGACTCAGAGCTGGAGAATTCCACTCCTCCATTCCCTTTCGCTAATCTTTCCAGACAATAAAATAATGGGCTGCAAGGTTTTAAAATAACCTAACAAGATCCTGTTACATTTAAGGGTCAGTGCTTGACTCTGAATTTCTAAAACTGAGAATGTGAATAGCACAATTTGTTTCAGAGACACAGGATTGAGCTGTGGGGCTGAGGTGATGGTACTGGCACTTTGCCTCTGCTCAAGCAGAATAGAAGTAATGCCTACCTTCAGTCAACTTCCTTAGTTGATGTTCTGACACACTTTATCTTTCAGGAAGTTGAACCAAAAAAGGACAATTAACTGGACCCTGAACATTCTGTATTCACAATTAAATATCAAAAGCACACATGCTTTAAAATATTTATTGAACTTTGCTTTCTCTGGGGATATTGATAATTACAAGTTTTTTTTAAAAAAAGATCTAACAAAGCAAATGTTATCTGTTCAATAACGGGAGCTTGTTACCTTGTTATTTTTGTCTTTGTGCCACACAGGAGACCGCTAAATTAAAGAACAGCTGATGGTGTTGGGGCAGGTGCTGGCATGGAGAGAGGATTGGCTGACTGGCAAGGAGCAGAGATTAGGAATAAAGGGGTCTTTTTCAGGATGGCAGTTGGTAACTAGTAGAGTTCCACAGAGGTCAGCGTTGGGATCACAACTAATCAAATTATCATTAATGATCTGGATGAAGGAACTGAGGGCAGCATTGCTAAGTTTTCAGATGGCACAAAGATATGTGGTGAGCAAGGTAGCATTGAGCAAGAGAGGAGGCTGCAGAAGGACTCCGATAGACTAAGAGAATGGGCAAAGAAGTGCCAGATGGAATACAATGTAGGAAAATGCAAGGTTCTCCACATTGGTTGGAGGAATAGAAGGATGGACTATTTTCTAACCGAGCAAAGACTTCGGAAATCTGGAGCACAAAGGGACTTAGGAGTCCTAGTTTAGAATTCTCTTAATTTAACAATGCAGATTCAGTGGGCATTTAGGATGGCAAATGCAAGGTTAGCATTCATTTCAAGGCTGTTAGAACATACGAACAGAAGTGTGCTTCTGAGGCTGTATAACAATCTGATCAAACCTCATTTGAAATTTTGTGATCAGTTTTGAATCCCCATTGAAGGAAGGATGTGCTGGCACTGGAGTTAGTCTAGAGGAGATTTACAAGAATGACCCCGGGAATGTAGAGCTTGTTATATGAGGATCTGTAATCAGTGGAGTTTAGAAGAATGAGGGGGGATCTCATTGAAACTTATGGAATACTGAGTGGTCTGGATATGGTGGATGGTGAGAAGATGTTTCCACAATAGGGGAGACTAGGAACAAAGGGCACAGCCTCAGAATGAGGCAACAGCTCCTGAGATGAGGCAGAATTTCTTCAACCAGAGGGTCATGAATTTGTGGAACTCATTGCTGCAGAACGCTGTGAAGGTCAAATCGTTGAGTGTGTTTGACACAGAGGTAGGTTCTTGGTTAATAACGGGATCAAAGGTTATGGTGAGAAGGCAGGAGAAGAGGGACAGGAAATAAAGCAGTGAGGATTGAATGGACCGAATCATCAAATTCTGCTCCTATATTTTATGGTCTTTGAAGGGTGGTTTTGTGAAACTTTGCTAAATTAATGGCAGTGTATTAATTGTTATTCCAAAGCAAATCATTGGAGAGTAATCAGAAGATTTTTAAACTGATGTTCTAACCTGGTGACATTGCTTCAAAATTGGGCTCCATAACATCTGCACATTTGACCCTAAGGGTGCCATTTTATTTCCAAAATGGGATCCACCCATATCCAGTATTCTGGTTGAGGATGTGATCAGAAGTATTTGGAAAATGCATTGAAAATAAACAGAGAAAATAAACAATGAGATTGGCTGTGTTTAATGGTGATTTGACATCACTGCTGACATTTTTAATCCATATATATCCTCTCTTACTTGTTGGTCAAACATGCGACAGCAATAAGTGCCCTCTTTCTGGTACTTTTTGAAGAAATGATTAAGTGTTTTCCAATTACTTACAGATTAATCACCTCCCTCTGCCTTTGTGGAAATACTGAGTCTTTTGATAAGTTGGTTAATAGTGAAGAAATCTGCAGGGATTACACACGGAGAAATCGCGGTTGTCATTATGAGAGTTCTGGTGGGATCACTCAATAATGGCTGATACAGTAGGAAACCTTTTTGAGCTCCATATTAGGGTTGGTGAAACAGATGTAGTGAAGAACAAGAGAAGCTGCTCACTAAATTTGGAGGAGAAAGGTTCTCAGGAGAGGATTATGTCCACCCAGGGTCTTCCTGGAGCGTGTCGCTTATCTCCACTTAATCTAGGAGCACTTTGTATCAACTGCATATTACAAAGAAGCTGCTTGTTGAACTCTCCAACTTCAGCCTCAGAGACAGGTAAGAATAGCACTGCCAGTGACTGTGAAGGAGACCATGAACTGAGGATTCCTTCATGTTGGAAGTCTTCCAAGCTAGAACAGGTGAAAGATTCAATTTCTCTTAGGCCACTGTCCACATTTACATTGCAGAGAGGACAGGGATTATTTATAAACAAGGGGCCTTGCTGTATTCTGACTGAACAGAGGGAAGATAGAGCATGCAGGTGGTTTTGCCAGGATAATAGATTTTTTCCCCCATGGTGCAGTCAAGTGTTGCTTTGTGGACAATGCGAATGCACTGCAACCCAGAAAGATTTTCATTCTTTAAGTGTTCAGTGGTGTGCAACCACATTCAGCACATTGTGGTAGGGGATGCCTGTTCTCCTAGCACCAGTCACAATGATTTCATTCTGCATTATTCTGCTATGCCCTCAGTCTTTCCGCCATCAGGTCAAACCAGAGGTTGGATAAGGGGTGACAAGGTCTATCCACTTTACAGTAGCCTTATGACTCCAGTATGCAACTGAACAACACGTGGTCGGTATATGTTCAGTAGAAGTTATGCTGCAACATAGATCATCATAGAGCAGACTATTGAGATACTAAAGCAACTGGTTCTACGACCTGAGCCACTCTGGATAATTTGAAGCAATTACTACAATTTGTGCCCAATTTGAGGAGATCTGTTGCCCCATAACTGTGGCATGGTAGCTCAGTGGTTAGCACTGCTGCCTCTGGGTTAGATTCCAGTCTTCGGTGTCCATACAAATGCCATACAGACATTCTTCTGTTCTACGTGGTTTTCTCCGGGTGGTCCTGTTTCCTCCCATGGTCTGAAGGTGTGCAGGTTAGGTAGATTGGCCATACTAAATTGCCAATAATGCCCAGGGTTGTGCAAGCTAATTGGGTGAGCTATGGGAAATGCAAGGTTTCTGGAATAGGGTAAGGTGATAGTATATGGGGCTGGGTGTGGGTCTGGGTGGGACCCACTTTGGAGGGTCAATGCAGAGGATGGACCATACAGGCTCTTTCTGCACTTAGGGATTCTTTGATTCTTATAATCTGCTGTCACGTCAGCACAGCCTATGCCACAAAGGATAGGAACAACAACGGGAGAAGTAAGTAGAATATGAGGAGGAAAAAGGTGAAAAAGGAATGGTGAAGGTGAGGAAGTAGAGGAAAGTAGGATGCAGTTAGCAAGCACATCCAGTTCCTGCTGCACTGAACCTGATAGCCTTATTCAACTACAGGTCTCTCAAATGTTAACCCAAATCCTCATTCTGCAATAGACTCGGAGCTTTCCATTCCTCTGTGAAAAGCACATCATCCCATTAGTCACTGCTGACATAAAAGCTGCCACAAGACCAATATTTCATGACCTCTTTATTCAGCTATAAGCACCAAACTCTCCAATATTGCATACACACATTAACTATTCGCTGTTCTGCATAGAAGCTGTCTTGCTGATACTATTATTTAAAATATATTTTTTATTGAAAGAAAGAAAACCTTTTTTGAAATTGTAACAAATACAAAACTAAACAATTCAAATCAATGTAAAACAAAACCCAGTAATTACATAGATTAAAAAAAAACTAATAACTAATTAAAAAAAGGAAATCATAACAACAATAATAATGATAACACAGTTCAATGAAACAAGCAAGAGCCCTCGACCATCGAGCGTATACATTTATACATATTCATATGTTCGTAATTCCTCCTCTCTGAATACCAGATACATTAAACAGAATTGCTATGGCTATATAAAGGCTTTTATTAATATGGTGGACGAATCTATACCCAGGTAATCCAAAAAGGGCTGCCAGACCTTATAAAAATTCTCAGTTTTATGGTGCACCAAACTCATATGATAGTCCAAGACGATGTGCTCCATGACTAGCTTACATCAGCCCAACAGTCCTGGGGGATTTTCAGATGCCCACCCTAAAAAAATGTTCTTTCTTGCACAAAAAGTGAGGATACTGAAAAGCCTTTTTTTTGTGTGCATCTAATGGAAGTGAATTAATAAGACCAAGAACAAGAGACATCGGGTCCATCTCCACCTCCATCCCCAAGGGCTTCTCTATTTCGTCTACCACACTGCTCCAGTATGCCCGCAGTCTGCGGCTGGACCAGAGACGATGAGTGACCCATACTCACTTTTCATTTAGGACACATTGGAGATGCTCCCACTTTAAAATTTGCAAGGCAGTCTGGAGCCAAGTGGACTCTGGCAAATCTTCAATTGCAGGACATGAATTTTGTTGCAAATTGAGTTCCTTCTTGCATTTTCCCATATATCATCCCATATATCAGAAGAAGTCTCAACATCCAGCTTCCTCTCCCAGACTTTACAGAGCTGTTTGGACTCGTCCAAGGGTCCTTCTCCCAGTAGGTGATAAACATTGCTAACAAAAAGTGCACCCTCAGCACTCAGCACCCTCTTCTCCATGTTGGACCCATAAGGATCAGGTAAAAATGTGGTCTCTTTTTGTATGAGATTTCTAATTTGAAACAAAATGGAAGAGGTCCCTACTGGGCAACTCATATTTCCGAGCCAACTGGTCAAAAGACATCAGTATGTCCTCTTCGAATAAATCACCCAGGCAAGACACACCTTTAGCTGCCCATAGTTTAAATCCCAAGTCCATCATCCCTAGCTGAAAACTTGGCATACCAACTATGAGGTTTTAGCAATATTGCCCTCACTCTGACAAATTGCCCTCCATGCTTTGAAAGTATTGATCACTATTAGGCTATGACAATATTCCTTAACTGCCCTCATTTTTCCAAGAACAGCAGGCTAGTAAGAGAGCATCTTTCCTGAGATGTTTCAAAGTCCAACCAAAGTGAGTGAGGATCCTCCAGGCCCAGTCATTCATGTAAGATAACAATGAGCTTAATTGGTAATATTTGATGTCTGGGAGGCCCAGTCCTCCCAGTCTGTTAGGTAACTGCAATTTAGTCAGTTTAATTACGGGTCGCTTGTGATACCAGAAAAAGGAACTGAACCAGCTGTTCAGTCTTCTAAATGTTTACTTAGTAAAAAGCAGAGGAAGCATTCGCACAGGATTTAACAGGCGAGGCAGAATATTCATTTTAATCAGGGCTATCTGACCTAGCCAACGGTTCAGAAGCATCTCCTAGTTACAGAGGTCATGCTTGATTCTGTCGAATAAGTGGGCAAAATAGGTTTGAAATAGCTGATCAAAGACAGGAGTAGTAAATATACCTAAGTAGAGAAAGCCCTTCTGTGACCATCTGAAGGGATACCAAGATTCGCCCTCAGGATTCAGCATTCTTGGGAGACCACCCATGATCATGGCCTCTGATTTCACAAATTTAACCTTATAACCCGAAAAGCCACCAAATAAATTAATGCATTGCATCAGATGCTGCGCTGAAACTGTTGGGTTTGATAAAAAGACAAGGACATCATCCGCATACAATACAATCTTCTGTTACTTTGTCCCCACTTCTGGCGCAGTTATATTGGGATCCCTATGTATTACCTCTGCCAGCGGTCCAATCACCAATGTGAAATGCAATGGTGATAAGGGACAGCCTTGTCGACTGTCCGTAAGAATATTGATATTGCTTGATTGCACACCATTGGAGAGGACCGTGGCAAAAGGGTCACCATACAAACCTGTACCCATCTGATAAAGGCCTCACCCAAGCCAAGCCAAACCACTTTAAAATATTTTTTAAAATGGCACAATCAAATGCCTTTCCCGCGTCTAAAGAGACCACTAATCCCTGTACACACTTGGATCATGTTAATCCTGACATTATTCAACGATCTGCGACCTTTTATAAGGATCGTTGGATCCTTATAACGATAAGATTATAATGATGGAAGCCTTACTTCCAGAGTCTTAGATAGGATTTTGAAATCAACATTCAGGAGTGAAATGGGCCTATATGAAGCACAGTCCTCCGTGGCCTTCCCTTTTTTAAGAATGGGAGAGATGTTCGCCTCTCTTAAAGATGGTGGGAGGAGTTGTGTGAGTTGTTAAACATACTAAGCATCAGCCCTTACAATAGACTTATAAATTCCTTATAGAACTCACTGGGAGCCCGTCAGGAACCGACACCTTCACATTCTGGAACTTCCTCACAGCCTCTTGCACCTCCTGCTCTAACAATGGGGAGTTAAAGGAAAGACTCTTGCTCAGGGGTCACTCCGGAAGGTCCAAATTCTTAAAAAAAGACTCCATCCTAACCTGCCCATCCTCAGACTGGTATAGTTCAGAGTAAAAATTCCAAACTACTACATTAATCCTTTTAGAATCATGGGTTAAAATTTCAAGTGTTCTCCCTGATCGAGGTAATGGCTTGGGGAGCATTCCTTTTCCTGGTAAGATACACAAAGTAATTGCCCTGGTTGACTCCATGCTCAAACAACCTTTGTTTTGCAAATGTAAGCTCCCTCTTGGCTGCCCATGTGAGCATGGAGTTTAGTGTGGACCAAAGCACTGTGATCTTCTGCAGTTTAACCAATGAGGGTCTATCAAAGTATGTCTTTTCAGATGCTTTCAGACCCGTCTCTACTCACCTGTCTGCCGTTTCTTACTGGCTGAATAGGAAATAACTAACCCCCTAGCAAAGGCTTTGGCATTTTCAAAGAGAATGGATGGATTACTGGCCGAACCTGAATTAATGTCGAAAAAAGCCCTGAATTCAGTAGAAAAGAATTCAGCAAACTTGCTATCCTTGAGGATGAAGGGGTCCAGTCACCAATTAAGCCTCAAGCCTACCACATTAAATACACTGAGGCGTGATCAGAAATAGTGATATTGCCAATTGTAACAGATACCAGCAAGCCCAAATGTGCTGTGGGGGTCACAAAAAGATCAATCCTGGCATGGAATTTATGCGGATCAAGGAGAACGTGAAATTCCTACCAGTAGGGTGAAGGTGTCTCCAAACATCTATCAACCCCAGTTCAGCACACAAATCCCTTAATTACTTAGATCGCAAAGAAGGTATCGGAGGGCCTTTCAGCAATCTGTCTACTTTAGGATCCATTAGACAACTGAAATCCCCCCTATGATAATATGTTGAGATGCAAAGTTGACAAATCTAGAAAGGGCATCTGTCAAGAACTTAAGGGGGTGGGCCAGGGGACAATAAACATTTAAGATAGCCTATTCTTCCCCATGTATCAAAGCTTTAAGGATTACAAGTCTCCCGTGTGTATCTTTAATACACTCCAACAACTTAAATGGGAGAGTCTTTCTAACTAAAATGGCCACCTCTCTACTCCTCGCATCAAAAGATGAAATAAAGACCTGGTCATACCCATTGTGTTGCAGTTTCAATTGCTCTGCATCATCTAGGTGTGTTTCTTGCAATAAGGCAACAACCACCCTCTCCCTTTTAAGACTGGAAAGTATCTTCTTCCTCTTGACTGGTGAGTGACTCCCCATAATGTTCCAGGTGCAACACTTGGACACCTCCTTAGCCATACCTTCTATAACACCATTTAGAATCCAGAGAGGGACAACTCGAACTCCATATCACTGAGCTTCAATGCAAGAAAATCCACAAAACCCAAAAACTACACAAACTAAAATAACTATAGCCAACAAATCTAAAAAAACTTACAAAAACTCTGTACAGCAAAATCAAAAAAACAAAAAAAAATCGCCAAAGGCACTGATTAGAGAAATTTATCCCCCATTCAGAGGGGCATCTACATATCCTACAACCCTACTAACCATCCAGACTGCCCTTTCAACCCCCACCAGTTAGTGTTGCACCACACACAATGGCAGCCCAGTAAGAAATAAAAAACAAAAACAAGATTATTACTATAAACAATAAGTTAAAAATAAATGTCACCCATCCCTTGGTATAACTTAACTTAGAGATTAAAGGTCAATACTTTATTCATCCCGAGCACAATTTAATGCAACTTATTACTAACAGAAAGGAGACTCCACCAAGTCCTCTTTAAAGAACAAACCTGAACAGCTCCGTCCTCTCTGTCTATTCGATCATCTGATTTAAGTCAGCGTGTCTATAAAGGTCCTCACTTTCTCTGGTGAGTCTAATAAATGTATAGATCCATTAAGATAGATCAGAAGCACTGCTGGATATCTTAAATAATACTGGATCCTAAGCTCTCTCAATCTCTTCTTGACGTCATCGCAGGACTTCCTTTTGCAGATCACCGCAGTCAAGAAGTCTTGAAAGAACATGACCCTGGAGCCCCCACACACCCAATGCCCTCAAATCCCTCCCCCGGGCTCTGGAAGCTTCCATGACTCTGTGCTTACCTTTATTTTGATGGAACCTGACCAGGACAGGGTGTGAGCACTGATCTGCACCTGGTTTTCGTGCTGCGGTCCGGTGGGCTCTCTCAATTGTTATCCTTCCCTTCCCAGCCTCCAAACTAAGGAATTCCGGGAACTTCTCAAGGAACTCCAGCGGCCGCTCACCTTCCGTCCCATCCGGTATGCCAACAATGAACAGATTCTTTCTTCTGCTCCTGTTTTCAAAATCATCTACCAGATCTAACAGATCTCGGACCTGTGTTTCCAGGACTTCAATCTGGCCCTTGGAGGAATCAGTCTCTGCCTCTACCCCTGCAACCTGGTGCTCAGGTTTATCAGTCCTTTTCCCTAAGTCTTGCAGCATAGCAGATACTGGAGCCAGCTTCTCCTCGATTTTTTTTTCGATCTGCTTCCCCAGGACCTCACAAAATTTGGCCAGCAAACCAACCAGGATTTGGTGAGTAAGCAAGCCTGCTGCTTCAGTGGGCTGGGCCATAGCCACTGCCCTGGGCAAGCTTCCTCCTTTCTTCAGCATTCTCTCACAGTAAAGACAAAGGTAAGTAACCAGGTCCTCTAGCTCCTTTACTGTGTTTTTGCTCATAGTAATGTGGATGGAATGGATTACAGCTCTGTCTTGTCGATGTTGTGGCATGGAGACCAGCAAATCTGAACATAACAGGACACCACCATCTTGGATCCCCTGTCGATGCTTTTGACTGGCCTCGCACTCGTATGCAGTGCTATCCCAAGACTGTTGCACAACTAGTGGTAAGCTTTTACACCCAGAGACTGCAAATGGTCTCACAGAGCAGTCTTGAGCAGCTCTGGCCCTTGAAGACCAGCTTGGGTTATGAGTGGAGGCAGCCTGGATTGTTTGGCTGAGAGGAATCAGCATAGATACTTGGTGGTGTGGCACATACCTGAATGCTATGATCCTGAGTGGGGGAAGCAGGTCCACGCTCCATGGAGCCATTGCCATGACTCCAATGTAGTGCGAGTGCAGTCCTTGCAGCAACAGAGATTGATGGACTGCTGTGGGAGGCCACACAAGCACATCCACAGCCAGGATGGAAATAGTCAGGACCTACTTGGCACAAAATGTTGTTTTGGATGCTCACTCTGAATCTTTAGTGTAACTTTCATAATTTGGATGGAATGTTTGTGTTGGGTTCAGATACATTTGAAATCAGACACTGGAATCTGTAAATGTTACCATGAAGTTGGCCGTCACATCCATGCTGGAGAGATGAGCTGCAGGATCTAGTCTTTGCCAAGTTGGAGCTGGATTCCTCTGTTCTGTTTGACAGTGATGTAGGTTTACTGTCTGGCCTGCTAATGTACTAAGCAGTTCTGATGTATACCATCTGTCAACTTCTGTGTGCTACTCCATCAAAGACTTCATCTAAGTCCTCTGACATAAAACTCAGATGCAGCCTCATCCTCCAGCGAACTGGCACCTTTCTGAACCCTTCCCCTTGCCCTGACTGCAGTCCACTTGTGCCCAGTGACTCATCATGCGCTGATTCTGCCTCTACACTACTCTCTGAACCTTGCACTGAGCCACTACCTGAAAAGCTAGCTGTGAGCATGAGACTGAATGATAGAGTTCTTCACTGAAACAGCTGATTGCTCTTGTGCTTCACACTCTCAGACATGTTGGACACCTGAAAGGATAAAGGTTCAAGAATAGGATCTGTAGGCTTGAAGGTAATGGGGGAGAGGTCATGGTGTTAGGTAAAAACAGACCATCATCTTCCTATCTTTCAGTTTAGCATTGACCACGACCTCAGGCCATGGCTACCCCAGTGACAGTCAGCATTACCTTCCTCACACAGTCAAGTACCTGCTGCTATTCCTGCCCGCACCATTTCACTGCTCCTGGGCGGCACGGTGGCACAGTGGTTAGCACTGCTGCCTCACAGCGCCTGAGACCCAGGTTCAATTCCCGCCTCAGGTGTCTGACTGTGTGGAGTTTGCACGTTCTCCCCGTGTCTGCGTGGGTTTCCTCCGGGTGCTCCGGTTTCCTCCCATAGTCCAAAAGATGTGCAGGGTCAGGTGAATTGGCCATGCTAAATTGCCCGTAGTGTTAAGGTAAGGGGTAAATGTAGGGGTATGGTTGGGTTTCGCTTCGGCAGGTCGATGTGGACTTGTTGGGCTGAAGGGCCTGTTTCCACACTGTAATGTAATGTAATCTAATCTAATCTAATCTAATCTATAATATCAGTACAGTATTACCTCACCAGAAATGGAAGTACATCAGTTTATGCAATAAAACTATATATGTTGAAGTTGAAGTAGACCATTCAGCCCATCAAGCATGCTCCATCCTTCAACTAGATCATGGCTGATCAGCTAACCATCATCTCCACTGTGGTATCACTGTCACAGGTTAATAGCTGGCAATGCATGCAAGCTGTGATGTGTCAACAGTGCTAACTTCACAAGGGAGTTGAGGCAATTAGTGTTTGGTTTGAACCTTCCTTGCTCAAGACTTGGTAAGAGGAGGATGGGATGATGAACTGAGCAGTGTATGCACTTACAATTTATTTGTAAGGATATAGTATTTGAAGATATGTTTATTCATTGTTACCACTTGTGTGAGGCCATTCAATGTTTTGCACTACTTAGTCACGGTTCTTGGAGTTATACTGTTGACATTGCTTGCTAAAGCTAAATACTCCCACTGCCTGTCTGACAGGAGGGCTTTCTGACCTCCTTCAGGAAGAGGATCTTTCACCTCCTGTACCATTTCCTCTAATATTGCATCAGAAAACTAGGGACATACTTTCTGACCATTGCATCATTTCTACTCCTCATTCTCCAGAGCCAATCCTCTTGAACCTATTCTATCAGCTGCTCGAGGAAACTGGGCCATGCCTTAAGAGGTAAAGGCAGACTTTAATTCGCTTGCCTCACACTAACTAGGTTCCCCTGTGGAGGTGAGCAGCCGTGGAGTACACTTGGTGCTGGGTTACTGCTGCTATCATTTAAATTAGTGGATACACAGAGTTTGCGTGCTGCTTACATCATTACCAGTGGGGCAGGTTAATTGCAACTCCTCATCTGATTAATGGTCTTTTGCAAGTTTTTTTTTTAACCAATTAAGGTTAATTACAGCAGCTCAACTGTTACCTGAAGTGAGATGTGATTCCTCAGCGCAGGCCAGGGCTCAACCAGTGATTGTTCACTAACCCACTGAGTCATCTTATGTAACTGCAACAAAACTTACTTTGATTAACCTAAAAAAGTTAAAACACAACACCGAAGCTTTTAAATAACGCAGATGAAAGCAACAATAATATAGTCGTCATTTGGGCTTGTGTTTTAGGTAGTGACCATGTCAGTCAACTCACTAATGTGTCAAAACGATCTCTTTTAAATGGTTAATGAATGATTCCAGGTAATTTTGTATTCAGAGTGTGGGATGTGTGAAATCAGCAGACTATTACCCCATGTCATAGCAACTTTCATAACTTTGAATAAAGCAATGAAGAGGATCCATTCTGCCCTCTGCAGGTGAAGAAATTTGACATTACTGATTAAGAGAGACTGCACTATTATGACATTATGAACAGTACACTAAGTTACTTCGAAATATTTAACAATCAATCAAGCTTTAGCTTTAATTCCTGCAGCATTAACTCCCAGAAGTATAGTGATCTCATAATTTGTGTGATATTTTATTATTAATTATTTATTATTAATTCAATAATCAAGCATCATACCTTCAGCTTGTCCTTGCAACCCACCAGTTAGAGCCTTGCATGACCACTGGAGAAAGTAAAAGCTGAAATAATTTACAATATGTCCCATATGTGTTTTGAATCCTTTACCTTAATGGAATATTATGTTATTGCCATCTGGTACATGTTTGATCCAAACGATGTGAAGGTATTTATCTTTTATCAAAGCCTTGGCTTCTCCTGCTCTGTTGTAATACTATCTTTATCAAATATAGTAATTATGTTTTCTTCTTTTACATTTGCATGTAAGTAATCATCTGACTGGGTATACAGCGGAAAATCAAACAGACTAGGATAATTTTCCATTGTGAAATATTATGATCTCTCTGTAATTACAGTTCCCAGTCAGATTTTACAGTGACATGATAGGTTTCATTTATCAAGATGTCGGTGGTGACAGTCCCTCAATTCAAGGATGATGTCTGCTCAAGCTTGTAAGTTTCTTTTATGGAACTTTAAGTGACTGAATGAATTGATTATTGACCCCAGATCTTTGGACACATGAGAAATGATGTCTCACAAGACAGTTGGATCTGGAATATTCGATTTGCTTTCTCTTCTTTCCTTCTCTACCACCCCTCTGCCTCATCATTATGATATTGTGAGTTGATGGACGTGTCACCATTTTGAATTATAAGTAGTTAGCTCCTCCCAGTCATTAATGACAATGCTGCCATTTTTCAAAGAGAGTGTCTGTGTAGTGTTTTTTTTATCTTCTCCCTTGGAACATTGACCATTTGAGAATTGAGAAAACAGGCCCTGGCAGGAGACATGCTTTTTTGGATCGGGTCCAGGTTATCCATGTTAATTTTTTAAGAGATTTGTCTAAATGCTTGCAGAGATGGATGAAAGAAGAACATTTAATGTTTGTCAGTGATCCCCCAATTGAATCTGGAGAATGCATTGCTGATGGATTTCCTCTAGTCCTCTTTTCTGTCACTGCTACACAGTCCAGGTCTCAACGCAATAGAAGCGTTTGGGAATGGCAGTGGCTTTGTAGACTCCAGCTTTTGCTGACTTGCGAGGGATTTTGTTGTTAAACGCTTGCTTTCTTCAGCTGTTCCGCCACTGAGGGTGTTTTGGACTGCACTTTGTCTGGGACCAAATTAGTGCTAATGTTAAGAGGACCAGTGATCAGTGCGGTCTTGGGGTAATATCCCATGTACTTTGAATTTGAGATCAGGAAGAGCACTCCTTCATATCTCATGGTTTAACAATATTTCTATGACCTATAACTTGCCTGGTTCCATTTACCTGATGACCAGTGCTCATGGCTAGAGAGCCAACCAGATTCCCACTTTGCCTACTCTGGCAAGGCCTGCTGGTACTAATAGCCAATCAGGGACTTAACTGTCTAGAGGTGGACCTTTCCCAACAAAGCCCAGCAGATCTTTCATACCATTGGAATGTCAACCAGCCAAGGCTAAGAGTGATGCAGGCATCAAACAAATAATAAAGCAAAACTCAATAATGGCAGGAGGGGTTTCACAGGTGGGGTTGTCAGTGAGAAGGATGTAGGAGTGACAACATCAAGGAACCTTAGTAGACCCCTCCCAATGTCACATAACTCAATTAGACTGAGTGGCCTTGAATAAGAGACCACCCCTCCTCTTGAGGGAGAACCTTTGGGAAGGCAGCAGAATTCAGTTACTCTGCCATCCAGCCTCCAGGCACACCATGAGAGAGGTCATAAAGTTAAATCCCATTTACGCAATAAGCGTAAATTGCCTGTAGTGTCTTTTAGTATCATCTGTAACTCAGTAATTTTCTGGTCAAATCGTGTGACTGCTTCTGCATTAGCCATATCACCCATCACCTTAATTACAAAACTATGAAATTATATTACATTATCAGACAGTATTGCCTAATGCTAGACCAAATATGTGAGTAGATTGCTAATGTTACCTTGCTGTCATTTCCAGGTTCATGGTTTTTCCAATTAGTCAAACCCGCTAATTTTCTAGTCAATACCATCCTGCTACTTTTGGAGATATAGAAAAGTTTAAAGGAACTTTGTGTTCAAAATTTGCAGCAACATAATTTGATGACATGAACATAGATGAGGTTTAATCGGCTTCTGCATATAAATCTGAATTTTATGTGCAAAAGAAAAATGGGATTTACAGCTCTATTTATTGGTTTTATTGGGATTTATTGGTGAAACTACTTTAATTAGTGCAAAGGAATTAATGTAAACATTGGAAGATAATGGGAAATCACCACTCCCAGAAATACTGCCAAGGAAACAATTCAGGGTCAGAGGCTGGAGCATTAGCAGACAATGAGTGAAGGACATGTCTTTGGGCAGGGCACACATCCCTGATCAAGGAACTAGATCCCCTTGTGACCTGCTTAATTATCCTAAACATTATGAAGATAAATGTATGTACGATTATTAGCACTTCAGCTACTTTGATGCTAGAGGGACTGGCTATCAATGTGATTGCACAGGCCCCAAGCCAATTTGGTGCTTCAATAACCTGAAAGAACCCTTTGAAGTGCTAATTGGGAATTACTGATTGCAAACATGCCTTTGAATGATTATGCACACACAGATTGGATCCCAAATAGACATAGTCAATATCTGTGAATAGTACAATGTATGGGCTTCAACCTGAAGGGTAGCACTCAATCCTTCAAGATGGAAAAGGCATGCCAAAAAAATGTTTATACAGAACTCTTGCGTGGGTGGCACGGTGGCACAGTGGTCAGCACTGCTGCCTCACAGCGCCAGAGACCCGGGTTCAATTCCCGACTCAGGCGACTGACTGTGTGGAGTTTGCACATTCTCCCTGTGTCTGCGTGGGTTTCCTCCGGGTGCTCCGGTTTCCTCCCACAGTCCAAAGATGTGCAGGTCAGGTGAATTGGCCATGCTAAATTGCCTGTAGTGTTAGGTAAAGGGGTAAATGTACGGGAATGGGTGGGTTACGCTTCGGCGGGTCGGTGTGGACTTGTTGGGCCGAAGGGCCTGTTTCCACACTGTAAGTAATCTAATCTAATCTAATCTTGCTCCTGTTATATCATCCAACATTGCAATTGTAGTTTGCAAGGTCTGTGCCCATGCTATGTCTCTCTATTGACCAGTACAGGGATTGGGATTTAACCATTGCAACTGTCCACTACAGAATGTGTACAATACCTGCTAAATCCACTTGACTTTCCTTTTTTCTTTCGAAGCAAGCACCTTGGTTCTAGTGGATAGCTGTTCATATTCACTTGGTTAAAAATCAGACAACACCAAATTATAGTCCAACAGGTTTAATTGGAAGCATATTAGCTTTCGGAGCGACGCTCCTTCATCAGGTGATAGTGATCACCTGATGAAGGAGCGTTGCTCCGAAAGCTAGTGTACTTCCAATTAAACCTGTTGGACTATAACCTGGTGTTGTGTGATTTTTAACTTTGTACACCCCAGTCCAACACCAGCATCTCC
This sequence comes from Chiloscyllium plagiosum, assembly GCF_004010195.1. Classification (NCBI taxonomy): domain Eukaryota; kingdom Metazoa; phylum Chordata; class Chondrichthyes; order Orectolobiformes; family Hemiscylliidae; genus Chiloscyllium; species Chiloscyllium plagiosum. The sequence continues at coordinate 58,032,505 of NC_057711.1, read as the reverse complement.
AAATCATATTCACTTGGGCCTGCCTGCTCTACCACACTGTACATTACAAGGTGGCCCCAAGGAAGACCTGCATGATGGATGGATAGGAATATAAATAGAAGAGGGTGAAAAGATACTAAATCCATTTGGCGAACGCGATTTGGTGCTGCAGAGATATTAAATGACAGATGTTGAAAATAGTTGGAGCTATTAAAAAGGTTTGTTAATAGGTTGGATTCTTCACCTTAAACTGGAGCAGTCAAAAGCCCCTATTTTCATCCAAATTTGTAAACATTGAACTCCTCACGGGTTTTGCTAAGCTCTCTTCGACAGAATGTATGAATTTCTCATTCCGTAGCCTTGTTAATCTGCAAGAGATCTAGACAAAGGCACAAAATCTTAGATATAAGTATCAGGGCAATTGATGATATGATCCCTGGGTACAACATGGTTTTAATTTCCTTCCTGACCATGTTTAATGTAGGATGTGGAAGATTAGCTTGAAAGTTAGTTTTAGGATAATATGGTTTGCAGCTTCTCCAGTCCTGTGAATATTTTCACTAATTTCCTCATGGAAGTTTTGGACCATTTGCGAATTTAGTTCATCTTTATATGCTCTGAGGCTCAGTAAGAAGGACTCTTGATTGTGGATGACATGAAGGACTTCAATAATTTCTCTTCCCTTCTAACAATGAGTGAGTACCTTCAGCCTTGTACCTTCATGAGTGCGCCTGGGTCACAATTTCAAAGAATGGATTGTGGGAGTAATTCAGAGTTTAACCCTGATGTGGTATCTGAGAGCACACAGATGCTATGTCCAACTTAAAATATATTATGCGGTCATTGATCATTACAGCAGCAGTCCAAATTTACCCTTTTACAACCTTGTACAAAAGCATTGGTGGCGACTCACAAGAATTCCCTAGTGCATCAGAAGCTATTGTTAAAACTGTACGTTTTTTAGGTTTTTGAGCTGGACCTGATCATTGTTTACTAGAAAACACCAACTTCTGAAGCAGAACTGGCACTGGGCATCAATGCCTTCCACCACAGTGGAGAAAATGATAAATGGTGGAGACAGTCCCCTCTACCTTCCAGCTGTGCTTTGTTTTCAGCAATCTGAGGGGCCTCACATCTCTCTGCTTAATTGACGAACTGTATAAAGTATTACCAAAACAAAGGTTTGCCAAAGAACATTGGATGCCTCTGCAAAATGTTCTCAGTCTGAGAGCCTCTCTGGGTAAAGATATAAAAGAGATCTAAGAGGCAACTTTTCACTAAGAGGTTGGTACGTGTATGGAATGAGCTGCCAGAGGAAGTGGTGGAGGCTGGTACAATTGCAACATTTAAAAGGCATCTGTGTGGGTATATGAATAGGAATGGTTTGGAGGGATATAGACTAGGTGCTGGCGGTGGGACTAGATTGGGTTGGGATATCTGGTCAACATGGACGAGTTGGACCGAGAGGTCTGTTTCAGTGCTGTACATCTCTATGATTCTATTTAGCGGTGTCTTCTTAGTATGTCAATGATATTGTTGCTTATGACCTTTTAAAAATAACCAGAAGCTACACATCTTGTCATCACACAGGGATACAGAATTTTAATGATGCTCCTAGGTGGCACAGTAGCTCAGTGGCTGGCACTGCTGCTTCAGTGCCAGGGTCCCGGGTTCGATTCCCGTCTCGGGCGACTGTGTGTGTAGAGTTTGCACATTCTTTCCGTGTCTGCGTGGGTTTCCTCTGGGTGCTTTCCTCCCACAGTCCAAAGATGTGCAGGTCAGGTGAATGGGCCATGCTAAATTGCCCATAGTGTTAGGTGTATTAGTCAAGGGTAAATATAGGGTCGGGGAATGAATCAATGTGGTTTACTCTTGGAGGGTGATTGGGATGAAGGGCCTGTTTCTATACTGTAGGTAATCCAATCTGTTGGACTTCACAACACAGACTGCTTTCCAAACACTACAAAAACATAGCCTTTATACAGGAGCGCACTGACCCGATCCCTTCTCGGGTCTTGAGGGCGTCGGTCTGGTATTGATTAAATTTCCAAACTATATGGCTGTTCTTCAGTGTCACTGGGGTCAAAATCCTGGAAATCTCACCCTGACAGCATTGTGGTCTGCCTATTGCAAGTGGACTGTAGCAGTTGAAGGTAGCTCACCACCATCTTCTAAGAGGCAATTAGGGATGGACAATAAATACTGGCCGAGCCAACAGTGAATGAATAACAACAAACCTGGTGATGGCAGTTTTTCCAGTGCTCCAATGAAATCCACGAGTTCTGACAGATGTAAAAGACTCTCCATTGTTCTTTGTACTTCTAGTCAGCTGCTGTGGGACCCTGAAATAGTTAGTGTCTGTCGGTGTGTTCTCAAGTGTGTTTTGCCAGTCCAGCAGCTTTTCACTTTCCTACTTTAATCAGTGTTGGCCAGGGACTACAGTAAAGGATATGAAAACTATTGCTGCCATGTGTAAACATTATGGCTAGATTCCAGATACTTTTAACAGATTTGAAACTATTCTGGTAAACCATATATTAATGAATTACACTATTCACTGAGACACACTTTGGGCTAAATCTGCCCAGGCCCTGACTTAAGCAGATCATGATGAGAAATTTCTGAAAATTCTGTGAGAAGTTGTGTGAGATCTCTCATGACATCAGGAACAAGTCACACTTACTGAATTCTGGACTTTGAGTCGGGATTCTCACTAGTGAGTGGTGATTATTGCTCATTATCACCTTTAAACTCACCTCATTAAAATGCACTATCCTATTCCACCCACCAGCTAGAGAATTACCAACATGAAAGTAAAAGCAAGTACCTGATGACTTCAGTTTGCCTCTTGCTCCTCCAGATCTCCATTTTGGACACCGGGCATGTTCACTACGCATCCACAGATCTTGGCATCAGACACCTGCCAGGTTCTGCATAACATTATGACACATCTCCAATCTAATAACAGGATGTTTCTGTAATTCAATGCTGCAACTCAGGCTGCAATGGTAAATGTCATTGTAATGTAGCAGCAAGGACACTGTACACTCAGAGACACACACTCAACTCATGGATTGGCTCAGGCTGCATCTCTAGGACCTATGGTTTATTTTACAGCATGCACTCACTCTGATCCTAACAGGAAGCTCAAAGCATCCGTGCTTTGCACTGCCTTTTTTTGTGATTGTCCCCTTAGCCAGAGATACGGTGCTCATATTGCTTCTATCTTGTCTTGCATTTAGTGCAGACACAAAGGCAGGAGCTTATCATGATTGTCAGCAGGTCAAGTCAAGATGGATAACATTTAGTCAGGGGGTCCTGGTCCTGAAAGTCAGAGGCAATATCCAATACCAGTCTAGGGGCTCGAATATGGTCAATCAACCACTCCGGGCAGTCAGGATGCTTTCCATATAAGGGGAGAGCAGCTGAATATTGGGTAACTCAACCCCCATTCCCCCCCCCCCCCCCCCCCCCCCGCCCCCCAACCCCGGCATTTTGGGATTTTCTGCCTTAATGAAGATTATTACTTCCTGGAATGAGATGTTAAAGAAGACAAAAGTGGGCAACAGAATTGTTGTTTTTGATGCAAGTGGGGTGGTATCCCAAATGAGTCAATAGGCAATGCAGAGGGCATGCTGGGATAGTGATGTCAGGGGTTGGTGTGGGTGAGAGTGAGTGAAAGTGTTTGTGGAAACAGTGAAAGTGGGAAAGCATGAGCCTTGGCAGAACGTGGGTTCAGTAGCAGAGATAGAGTGGGTGTAAGGTGTCGGAGAGATGATGATTGCACTTCTGTTGACGGAATAGAAAAGAACATTGGCCTTCTTCCTACAGAGCTGCATGTTCCTCCAGGTGGCTGAGACTGCTTTAACTGGTCAAGGCTGGCATGGTCTGGCCTCATGACCTTCACTGCTGGTGCAGAGGAAGAGGAAGTCCTGCCTCTGCACTACCTTGTCCAGCAACAGCACCAGATTCCTGCCTGTTGTGGGTATTGATTTCTTCCTGTCTGCCATATCCAGGCCAAATCTCAGGGCAGCTCCAGACTGACAGTGCTTGTCCGTGTTCACACTGGCTTTTAAAGATAGCGAGGGGGCTCTGGGGCTCTAGGAGAGTGAAGAGCACAGAGAACTAATATTACAAATCTGTGGCCGTTTATCCTTCTTTAGTACCTCTGAACTGAAGGCTACCTAGGCACAGTATGGAAGGAATATCTGAATTTAAAACCATTGCCCTGCAGCCTTATCTAAATTAGTTAATATTATTTTTATGTAGTTAACGTTTTCATTAATCATTACATTTTGCTGCCATTGTATCAGTGCGGAAGGCTTCTGTGAGACTTGGGGCCTAACTGTCCTCCCAAGTGAATAGGAAATGAGGATATAACATGCATTGTGAGGCAATTTCTAACCTTGTGTCGTTACTGAAGTTACAATGCTACTCAGTTGTGTAGATCGTCTATGAGCAAATGAAAAATAAGGACAAGAAAGATCCACTAATGAATGAAGCTTGTCCTATTTTGCGATGATGTAACTCATATCTTCTGCTGTCTCCCACCCACACAGCCACTCAAAGTCCTCAGAGCAGACAAAAGTCCTTAGAGTAAGCTTTGGGAAGCTTCTGTTCTGAAGACATTCAAATAAACTCCAGAGGCTACATTGTGAGATCTAACAACCCCACCTATCTTCTGTGTTAGAGTAAGCTCCAGATGGCACACACTGGCTTTCATGCAACTGCTAAAAGAATGTAAAGACCTAAAACATTCAATGTTTGGAATGCTGATAAAGTGCCTATTTTAAGAATTGGTCCATTCAAGTACAGTTGCACCCTTCACTATTTTGATAACTGGGTTTGTCATTTTGGAATTACATTTGTTTTCTTGCCTTGAAAGAGCAAATTTAAAAAAAACTGTTCCCTTCTATTGCAATATGGTTTAGTGTACTAGTAACGCATTGTATTTCTAATACCTTTTTTCCTCAATATTTTTAATCTGTGTCTGTTGCAGAATTTAGGGGTTTTTATTCAGCAAAGATTTAGCATTGCATTTAATGCATAATAACTCAAGTTTGTGGACTATGTACTGTGCTGAAATAGTTTAGACCATTACATTGATTTCAATTTACTGGCCCATACTGCAATATGATGATCAGCACTTTTGTCATCAATAAAATCAAACATCTTAGTAAAGGAATAACATAATAAAATAAATCAATTTAATAATGAGTTCAGTTTTCATCTTAGAAAGACCTGTCATAATCCAACAACATGGAGTTACATTAGGTGGAAGATTTATTTTTTAATGTTTTAAATCAAAACAATTTTTAACAAAGTAATTCTTTCTAGAATTGACTTCATTTGATCAAAATTTCATGCTCTATTGGAATATTATGGAGCGAATAATAATCTTTAATAAATAGCGCAATCAGGATCACTACTGAAACTCATAAATTTGTAAAAAAAGAAAGCATCTCCTTTTCCCTCCAATTTGTAGAACTGTGTAGGTGGTCATTGCTCTGAGAACAGTTCAACGTTGCAAACAGCTATTCTGCTGCTCTTTCTTTCTTTTGCAGAATTAATGAAATCCCCATCCAGGGCACTGAATGCATACTTGAAACACAATAAGCATGTAATGGCCTTCAGCTTCTTTTAGCATTTAGTGAATGGCTGAGAATCGAAGTGCGCTCGAGAGACATGTGCTGTTCTGCTGTCTTTGTGAGAGCAGGAAATGAGTGCAGTTAGTTCTTCAAAGTTCGTTTTTTCCATCTGCCTCTATTCTTGCAACATTAACTACTTCATAGCTGCATGTATAATTACGTCCAGAATCCATGCAAAGCTGTGGATGGCATTGAACTGATTCAGAGGTTATTTTGACTTGGTTCAATCTATCAACTTTATTGAGATACACATTTAAAACAGTAGTGTCATCACTGCTGAAAAGCATGTGGAAACTGCATTTTAATTCACTTGGCCTGATGTTACAAAGATAATCAATATTTGGGTTTTAATCCTCTGAGTATGAATGTTGTTTGAGCTAATGTAGCTTATTTTGGATCTATTAAGAAACAGTAATGTGGAAAGGGCAACAAAACTGACCGTACGTCAGAGCTACTTTTCGAAAGGAAAATTGTGAGAATGACAGGTTTAATGTAACACGTAAAATATGACACAAAATTACCAAAGGAACAAAGTATGGAAAAAAGTATTTTCCCATTGTCACTGATATCCAAGTTGGAAATATGATTGACACTTTGTTTAAGATGCTTCAAATATAATCATGCCTCATCCACCTTTACTCTTACTCCACAACTTGTGGTGACCTATTATTTCTCTCAGAAAATAAAGTTAAAAATTCATGGTGTTTCATGTGTTTATGAGACTTCTTAGAATATAACCGATTTTTTTAGGCCGGAATTAATATTTTATGAAGACTCACATTTCCATCTGCAAATACTAGCTGACTGGTATAAGCTAATTATATTTTAAAAGAGTTATGCTAACTATATTTCTAATTGCTAATTAGTCACAAAGGGAACTTAAATTATATTTTCCTAACTGAAAGTCCTATCTGGCAATATGGCTTATTAAACAAATGTCAATTTAGTACGACTAAGGGCAAAATGACACAAAGGGGGCTGGAGGAAACAAAGTCTGTAATGGAAGGGTTAAAGATTGACTGCTGCTTTTTAAGGGATGATGAATCTACCAAACCCTTTGAATTCCATTTTTTTAAACAAATGGCAAACATCTTTTATTTTGCAGGCAGACAAACACTTCTGTTAATCTGTGCTAATTACTCAGTTTGGGCCCTCTCATTTGTATGGGTTAATTAAAGCATTTTTCCAATGAATACTGAGAAGCCCTACCCATTGCTGCCTTGAAAATAAAGCATACACTGCACCGTTCCCTCATTTGAAAACATGGCTGAGCTAATCTGGGGTTGTTAAGGGAAAAGTAGATGGCTTTGCATACATAGCCTTTTGTCTCAGCACTGTGACCGTTGATGTGGGAAAACATTCATGGGAAGGCTATTAGTTGGTATAATCAGACTGAAGTACTTATCAGAAAGCAAAGCAAAGTGAAATTAGGCTAGAATTACAATTGAACTAATTACAATTCAGAAGCTTTAGCTTCCTGGTAAAAGCATAATTTTAACCCCATTTTTTGGCAACTTTTAATATTTCATTAGTCATGATGTGCCATAATAATAAGTAGGGACAGATGTGTAAAGCAGACAGGGAATTAAATAAAGTGTATTTTTCAGCAGAAGAAACAGTTCAAGCTGGGGACTGAGTCGCACAATATATCATCACTTTCCTTTCATCAACACCCAAGATTCGAGGTGAAGCAGCCAGGAGTGGAAGAGGGTGGTTACGACACATTGTCAGGGCAATGGAAAAACAGACAATTTGTGCTATTTGTGAACTACAGCATATTGGCTAAGTAGCAAGAAACTTTCAATTGCCTAGGATTTCTCGTCTGTCAAATTGAAAAACTAAACAAATGAAAACATTTTTTCCTCCAGAGCATCTGGTCCTTATCTTTTGCCTAATGAACTCATATTCAGTCAGATAATGAAGAATAGCTGGGATTTTGTCAACAGTATACCATTGCTGAAGTCATAACCGGAACTGGGCGCCACTTCCATAGTCTCTTTTTTTGTCTGCTTCCATATGATTAGAATTAAAATTCTGTATGCCAGAATCACACATTACGTTTAGTGGCTGGGGAAGCTTTTCATTGGTGAAATCTGCTATCAAATGAAAATGCAGTATCGACAGACACCTACTAAAGATGCTCCAAAAAAACCTAAGGCTCCCATTCAAACAGGATGACTCTGCATCCCAGCCACAACTTTCTTGCCCAAATACTTTGCCATAATCCTAAGACCTGAAAGGTGCTGCTGATTGTTTTAGAAAGTATGGACTGAACTTTCCCATATTTTGGCAAACTGTCACTGTTGTAAAGTGAGACACTCAATTCCATGAGACACCTAGTCCAACCTAGGGACCATATTAGAACGTTATATATGAAAACCTGGTACTGGCTTAAAATGGATGAATGGTCAACTTGAACCAGCATTGGGATAAAAACAGTTAAAGTTTTGTGACTTGCTTTTCTACACTAACACTTGCTTTCCCAAGATTACAGAGCTAGGGAAATGCCTTTACTCTGTCAGTTTGGTGTTGCACGACCATAATATCTTTAATGTATCAAGCACAAGAACATAGCAGGTTTGGATCAGAGAGCTTCTTTCCATCGCCTTGCATCATTACAGTAAAGACAAGTCAGTATGTCTGCCTTGAAACATGTTTGACCTGAGATTGCAATATTACAGGATGAAAGTAGAAGCTTCTTGATTCCCTAGTGATGTTATTGCAGCATTAATAAACACACATAATATTACCATAAGTGAAACAATCAGATCAACAGGATTCTTGTTCCTCTCAGAAACCATTTCTGCGGGAAAGTGGCTATTATATTTAATGCCAAGATTGGTTCAAGTACAATAAAATGAACAGTAGATGTGGTGTAAATAAAATTCATATTAAAAACAAACATACACATCTGAGGCAGAATCAATTTTTGCTTTTATGAATTCCACAGCTCAGGTGGTGTTCTGTATCTCAATCACTCATAATGATTTTGTTTCCGTCAACTCTTAACTAAGAAAACTTCATTATGCATTACATCTCAGTGTGGTGCAGCACATTGCAATCATTTGAATGTCATTTTGCTTCTTATATTACTTGTGTAAATGTAATTGTATGTTTATTGTTGCAGTGTTTATCTCTACTTGCTTCCACACTCCCTGCCACTGTTCTATGCACCACATTCCCATTATTCAGATATTAACAGTTCCTAATACTCAGGACACAGGCCAAATATTCAGATGTTTCACCCCATCATCACACGACTTCCAATGATGCCAACCTGACATCCAATATTCACATTCTCCAATTGTCCTAAGGTCTTCATTATGGTACTCACACCAGCCATACTTGCCCTGTCTGATTTCCTGCTAGTAGATACCTCAGAACTGGAGGCTGCTGAGTAAAAGCAGCATACTTTCCAGGATTTAACTCTGTGTTAGCCTCCTTCACAGCATGGATGGATTGTGGGGGACCAAGCCTGAAGTGGAAGGAAATGCATTGTTCATCAGTTACTTACTTTGAACCTTGAATTGCTACTGAGCCGAATTTTTAACCACCACCTCTGAAATAGTTGCACAATGTCTGACCACTGACAGTTTACAGTCTTTGTTTCACATAGGTTTTCTGTTTCTCCAATCAAAAGCTGGTGGGAAAGCTCAGCAAGTTAGGTAGTATCTGAGAGAGAGAAATTCAAGTTAATATTTTGGGTCAATAGCCTTTCAGCAGAATTGAAAAAAAGATAAAAATGATGAGAAGTTCATCATCAGGTATTGATATAAAAATTCCCTCAAAATCTATCAAGGGACTTTTCAGCTCGCTGATTTTGAGCTCACGATTGTAAGAGAGATACTGCATACCCCATTAAACTAATACATTTCCATACACTAATTAAATCCTGATGATACAAATGAGGAGGCAAATTCAAAATGAAACAGCCTTTATCCTGAGGCTTAGTGCAGCACATTCAAGTTACAGTATCAGACAAGTTATAAATTCAACGTGTGTTCTTCCAGTACAGAAGTAGGAATGTTCAGGAAACATTGAAACTATCTTATGTGAGTTTTGCCTCAGCAGTCTTTTTTTTACTGGGTGTGGTAATGCTTATATTATCCCTGTATGTGGATCTCATAAAATGCAAATAACTCTTAATAGAGCTAGCTATTACATATAAACATTACCCTATATGTGCCTAAATGCCAAGGCTGATATTGAGCTTTTAAGGTACACATAGAAAATGTTTCTTATAGTGTGCCATGCTTTGTGATTCCCCAGGAAGATGGAGTATGAGGCCTTTATACCCTCAGTTCACAAACAGTGATGTCATCATTAGCATGTCTCTTAATGGTATGCTGGCAAACTGACAGTGAGACAGAACACAAGAGAAATCAAGTTCTCACTCTAAAAAGAGCATAAAGCAACAATCTGAATAATTGTTCAATCCCATCTAATAGTACTAATCACTGTCAGCTTTTGTAGTTGCCAATCATAAAGTGAAGTAGCTCAGTCATAGAAGCTATAGTTAAATTTGACGAAGGTTTAGCAATTATGCAGATATTGCAAGACTCCGCAGATTTTAGTTATAGTGAATGAGTTTAATGATAGCAGCCTGGAGTGAGGAGGATATTTTGAGAGGGCACCAAGTACTGTCTCTGAGTTGTACAAAGATAGGTTGTGGAGCTGTAATACAGAAACCACAGTTTGTCTAGAAGGAGAAGTGTAAGCACATTGTTGGCTATGTAACCCCAATCCTCACTTCAACGAAGGTCAGTAAAGACAAAAAGCCTGTGAAGTTATTTGTGTTGGCCTGAAATTGTCTGGAGATCAAGTATGGATGGGGTTTGAGTCAACACCTAGGAGACTGGTTTGAGGTAGGTAATTGAGTGGGGAGTCAAGATAGTGATTAGCATTGGACATGATGGTTAAAAGTCACATTTAGAAGGATGATAGCAACAGGTGGCCAGCAATCAGTTGTGGTTTTAATGTTGAACATTCCCACCTCACTCATTCCTCACTCATAGAAATATAGAATCAGAGAATGGTTACAGCATTTGGCTGTGGTGTCAAGAGCAATTCACTTAGTCCCATTCCCCTCTCTTTTCCCTGTAGCCTGGAATTTCTTTCCCATTCATATAATAATCTAATTCTCAACTGAATCTATCTCTGCAGTCGAAGACAGTGCATTCCAGATATGAACCACTTACTTGTAAAAACAATTTTCCCTCATGGTGTTATTGCTTCTTTTACCGATCATCTTAAATTGGTACCCTCGGCTTCTTGATCTTTCCCCCAAATTGTCTCCATCTACTCTGTACAGACTGTTATGATTCCAAACGTGCCTATCAAAACATCTCTTCACCTTTTCTTCACCAAGGGGAACAGCCTCAGCATCTCTGTACTATCCATATAACTGAAGCTCATAGATTCCTTATGGTGCAGATGGAGGCCATTTGGCCCATCAGGTCTGCACCAATCCTCTGAAGAACAACCTATCCCCATAACCCCACATTTATCATGGCTAACCCACATTGCCTACGTAGTCCCTGGACACAACAGGGCAATTTGTCATGGCAATCCACCCTACCTGCACATCTTTGAACTGTGGGAGGAAACTGGAGCACCTGGAGGAAATCCATGTGACATGAGGACAACATGGAACCTTGTTACCCAAGGCTGGAATCAAACACACAGGTCCCTGGTACTGTGAGGTAGCATAGCTAACCACTGAGCCACTGTGTCACCATGGTCCTCAACCATGGAACCATCCCTGTGCATTTTTATGCACTCTATTAACCATTCAGTTTTTAAAACTGATATGTTTGGTGGCAGACTGCAGTGCTCACATTTGCAATTACTGATCAAATTATACGTGGAATTAGTTTTCAATTAGTTTGAGTAGTCAACCTGATGCCCTCTGCCTTCAGAACAACAATTTGGCAATGGCTCCATCAAGCAGGCATTATGCTGATTAATTTAACATGGAAAAGGCCTAAAATTGTTAAATATGTTCATTCAGGAGACAGCTTTTGATGCCTATCTCAATATGGCAGATTGGGGACTTCCAGTTTACAAAATGCATATACTGCTACATACCATATTGGATGCTTTGGCACCAGTTTAATAGGCATAAAACAAGGACAGTGTCATCATATTTTATACCAAAAAGTTATGTTTATTTACATGCTTGCTTGTCTTAATGAGCAGACCTCATATTTGAATGCAATTAATTATAAAATACTCTGAAATGGAAGAGACAAAGTAGGTTTTAATTGAAGCAGAGGGTGCAAAGCAGCACGACAGAATTTCCATGCAAATTTTAAAGGAGAAAGCAGAGCCTTCATCCAGATCCAATGCTTGATAAATTACATTGTACTTTGTGTTTAATTTCAAAGGCATCTGTAGAACCGGGAAACAACATTCAGAATATGATTTACAGTACCATATCATAGTAATAAGGTAATAAATTATATGTATGTGCTGAATTCCCATAAGTTTGACACAGCAATTCAAGAAATATATCTAATCTCTTGCATGTCTGATGTCTTTGTGTTACCTTCTGTCTCTATTCTTTCAGTTTGTTTAATTGTAGGTGGAGGGTGACCTCGGGCTGAATTTTCACCCTGGTATAGGAGCAGGAACGGGTGGCCATTTTTCACCAACTGCTGATGTGCATTTGATGTCACCATCCTCCATCTGAACTATTTAGCCAAAGGCAGGCTCAGAGCATAAGGGTTAACCACCCAGAAGCAGCAGGTCTGAAGTTGGATGAGGGAGATCCAGTAGATGTAGTGTACTTGGACTTTCAGAAAGCTTTTGATAAAGTCCCACACAGGAGGTTAGTGAGTAAAATTAGGGTGCACGGTATTGGGGACAAAGTACTAGATTGGATTGAAAATTGGTTGGCTAATAGGAAACAAAGGGTAGTGATAAACGGCTCCATTTCGGAATGGCAGGCAGTGACCAGTGGGGTACCGCAGGGATCCGTGCTGGGACCGCAGCTTTTTACAATATATGTTAATTATATAGAAGACGGTATCAGCAATAACATTAGCAAATTTGATGATACAAAGCTGGGTGGCAGGGTGAAATGTGATGAGGATGTTAGGAGATTACAGGATGACCTAGATAAGTTAAGTGAGTGGGCAGATGCATGGCAGATGCAGTTTAATGTGGATAAATCTATGGTTATCCACTTTGGTGGCAAGAACAGGAAGGCAAACTACTACCTCAATGGAATCAATTTATGTAAAGGGGCAGTACAGAGTGATCTGGGTATTCTTGTCCACCAGTCAATGAAGGCAAGCATGCAGGTACAGCAGGTAGTGAAGAAGGCTAATAGCATGCTGGCCTTCATAACAAGAGGGATTGAGTATAGAAGCAAAGAGGTGCTTCTGCAGCTGTACAGGGCCCTGGTGAGACCACACCTGGAGTACTGTGTGCAGTTCTGGTCTCCAAATTGGAGGAAAGACATTTTGGCTATTGAGGGAGTGCAGCCTAGGTTCACGAGGTCAATTCCTGGAATAGCGGGATTACCTTACACTGAAAGACTGAAGCGACTGGGCTTGTATACCCTTGGAGATAAGGCAGGAACAGGATACTGATTAGGAATGATCAGCCATGATTATATTGAATGGCGGTGCAGGCTCGAAGGGCTGAATGGCCTACTCCTGCACCTTTTGTCTATTGTCAGCAACTAAGTTAAAAGCAAGTTAAGGCCAATTAAGAAATTCAACTGGCATCATTCACTGTTTTTTATTCTGAAAAATCATGCTTATGACATTTAATTTAAATTATGTTTTAGAAATTGAAATAATGTTACCATTATGATGAATGGATTCTATCTCTTACATAGTAACATGGAATCTAGGGACTGTAGTAGGCCTTTTCGCCCTTTGGGTTTTCTCCAGCATTCAATAAATTCATGGCTGATCTTCTGTTTCAATGCCATAATCCTGCTTTCTTCCAATACTCCTTGAGCCTTTAAAGTCTAGAAACATATTTATCTCCTTTTTGAACGCATCATACTTTGGCCTCAACTACTTTCTGTGGTCGTGGATTCCATTGACTCACCAATCTCTGGGTGACAGCATTTCTCCTCTGCTCAATCCTAAAAGTTTTACCTCATATCCTCAATCTATGACCCTTGGTACTGCACTCTCCAACCATCAGGAACATTCCTCTTACATCTAATCTATCTAGTCCTGTTAGAAGTTTATAGGTTTCTCTGAGATTCCCCACTCATTCTCCCAAACTCCAGTGAATATAATCCTAACTGACTCAATCTCTCCTCATTCACTAACCGTTGAGCGAAGATCTCTGCTGTAAATGGCTACACTGTAACTGGTCTCTGGGTCTGCTAGGTTTAGGTTTCCTAACCAGGGAAACCATTCTCTTCAGCCCTGTTAGTATTTTATATGTTTCAATCAGATCCTTTGTCTTCTTCCAAACTCTAGTGAATGCAAGCCCAGTTGAACCAATCTCTTCTCACAGGACAGTCCTTCCATCCCAGATACCAGCCTAGTGAACCTTTGCTGCACTCTTTATAAATGTTTTCTCAGGTAAGGTGACCAAATATGTGCACAGTATTCTAGATGTGATCTCACCAAGGCCCTGTATAACTGCAGTAAGACATTGCTACTTATGAACTCAAATCCGCGAGCAACAAAGGTCAATATACCATTTGCTTTCCTAATTGCTAGCTGAACCTGCCTACTTTCAATGATTACGATACAAGGACACTCAGATCCCTTTGTACTTTGTATTTCCCAATTTATCGAACACCTTACTGAAATCCATATAGATCACATCTACTGCTCTGCCCTCATCAATCCTCTTTGTTACTTCCTCAAAAACCTCAATCCATGTTGACTATCCTGAATCAGTCCTTGCCTTTCCAAATACATGTACATCCTGTCCCTCAGGATTCCTTCCAACAACTTTCCCGCCACCGACGTCAGGCTCACCAGTCTATAGTTCCCTGGCTTGTCCTTACCGCCCTTCTTAAACAGTGGCATCACGTTAGCCAACCACCAGTCTTCCGGCACCTCATCTGTGCCTATCAATGATACAAATATCTCTGCAAGAGGCCCAGCAATCACTTCTCTAGCTTCCCACAGAGTTCTCGGGTACACCTGATCAGATCCTGGGGATTTATCCACCTTTATGCATTTCAAGACATCCAGCACTTCCTCCTCTGTAATTTGGACATTTTTCAAGGTGTCACCATCTATTTCCCGACAGTCTATATCTTCCATATCCTTTTCCACAGTAAATACTGATGCAAAATACTCATTTAATATCTCTCCCATTTTCTGCGGCTCCACACAAGGGCCATCTTGCTGAATTTTGAGGGGCCCTATTCTCTCCCTAGTTACCCTTTTGTCCTTAACGTATTTGTAAAAACCCTTTGGATTCTCCTTAATTCTATTTGCCAAAACTACCTCATGTCCCCTTTTTGCCCTCCTGATTTCCCTCTTAAGTATATTCTTACTGCCGTTATATTTTTCTAAAGATTCACACGATCTATCCTGTCTATACCTTATATATGCTTCCTTCTTTTTCTTAACCAAACACTCAATTTCTTTAGTCATCCAACATTCCCTATACCTACCAGCCTTTGCTTTCACCCGAACAGGAATATACTTTCTCTGGAGTCTCTTTATCTCATTTCTGAAGGTTTCCCATTTTCTAGCTGTCCCTTTACCTGCGAACATCTGCCCCCAATCAGCTTTCGAAAGTTCTTGCCTAATACCGTCAAAATTGGCCTTTTTCCAATTTAGAACTTCAACTTTTAGATCAGGTCAATCCTTTTCCACCACTATTTTAAATCAAATAGAATTATGGTCACTGGCCCCAAAGTGCTCCCCCACTGACACCTGCCCTGCCTTATTTCTCAAGATTAGGTCAAGTTTTGCACCTTCTCTAGTAGGTACATCCACATACTGAATCAGAAAATTGTCTTGTACACACTTAACAAATTCCTCTCCATCTAAACCCTTAACACGATGGCAGTCCCAGTCTATGTTTGGAAAGTTAAACTCCCCTACAATAATCACCCTATTATTCTTACAGATAGCTGAGATCTCCTTACAAATTTGTTTCTCAATTTCCCTCTGACTATTAGGAGGTCGATAATACAATTCCGATAAGGTGATCATCCCTTTCTTATTTCTCAGTTCCACCCAAATAACGTCCCTGAATGTATTTCCGGAAATATCCTCCCTCAGCACAGCTATAATGCGATCCCTTATCAAAAATGCCACTCGCCCTCTTCTCTTGCCTCCCTTTCTATCCTTCCTGTAGCATTTGTATCCTGGAACGTTAAGCTGCCAGTCCTGCCCATCCCTGAGCCATGTTTTTGTAATTGCTATGATATCCCAGTCCCATGTTCCTAACCATGCCCTGAGTTCATCTGCCTTCCCTGTTAGACCCCTTGCATTGAAATAAATGCAGTTTAATTTATTAGTCCTACCTTGTCCCTGCCTGCCCTGACTGTTTGATTCGCTTTTGTTCCCAAATGTACCAGTCTCAGAGTGACCTCTTTCCTCACTATCTCCCTGGGTCCCTGGGTCTCACCCCCACTAGTTTAAATTCTCCCGAGCAGCTCCAGCAAATTTCCCTGCCAGTATATTAGTCCCCTTCCAATTTAGGTGCAATCCATCCTTCTTGTACAGGTAACTTCTACCCCAAAAGAGATTCCAATGATCCAAAAATGTGAATCCAATTCCATACACCAGATCCTCAGCCATACATTCATCTGCTGTATCCTCCTATTCCTGCCCTCACTCGCTCGTAGCACCAGGAGTAATCCAGATATTACTACTCTCGAGGACCTCCTTTTTAAATTTCTGCCTAACTCTCTGTAATCTCCCTTCCGATTCCCAACCTTTTCCCTTCCTATGTCATTGGTTCCAATGTGGACAATGACCTCTTGCTGACCCCTCTCCCCCGTGAGAACATTCTACACCCTCTCTGAGACATCCTTGATCCTGGCACCAGGAAAGCAACACACCATTCTGATTTTTCGCTGCTGGCCACAGAAACGTCTGTCTCTATACCTCGGACTAGAGAATCCCCTAACTCAATTGATCTCTTGGAACCCAATGTACCCTTCATTGCATTAGAGCCAGTCTCAATACCAGAAACCTGGCTGTTTGTGCTACGTTCCGCTGAGAATCCATCCCCCCCAGCATTTTCTAAAACAGCATATTTGTTTAAAATGGGTATAGCCACAAAAGACTCCTGCACTAGCTGCCTACCTCTCATTACAACAGGATCTTGACCAGATGGGCCAATGGGCAGAGAAGTGGCAGATAGAGTTTAATTCAAATAAATGCGAGGTGCTGCATTTTGGGAATGCAACTCTTAGCAGGACTTATACACTTCATGGTAAGGTCTAGGGACTGTTGCTGAACAAAGAGACCTTGGAGTGCAGGTTCATAGCTCCTTGAAAGTGGAGTCGCAGGTAGATAGGATAGTGAAGAAGGCGTTCGGTATGCTTTCCTTTATTGGTCGCAGTATCGAGTACAGGAGTTGGGAAGTCATGTTGCAACTGTACAGGACATTGGTTAGGCCACTGTTGGAATATTGCGTGCAATTCTGGTCTCCTTCCAAACGGAAAAATGTTGTGAAACTTGAAATGGTTCAGAAAAGAATTACAAGGATGTTGCCAGGGTTGGAGGATCTGAGCTATAGGGAGAGACTGAACAGGCTGGGACTGTTTTCCCTGGAGTGTCGGAGGCTGAGGGGTGACATTATCGAGGTTTAGAAAATTATGAGGGGCATGGATAGGGTAAATAGACAAAGTCTTTTTCCTGGGATTAGGGAGTCCAGAACTAGAGGGCTTAGGTTTAGGGTGAGAGAGGAAAGGTATAAAAGAGACCTACGGGCAACTTATTCACGCAGAGGGTGGTGCGTGTATGGAATGAACTGCCAGACAAAGTGGTGGAGGCTGGTACAATTGCAACATTTAGGAGGCATTTGGATGGGTATATCAATAGGAAGGGTTTGGAGGGATATGGGCCGGGTGCTGGCAGGTGGGATTAGATTGGGATGGGATATCTGGTCGGCATGGACGGGTTGGATCGAAGGGAAATGTTTGCATACTGCACATTTCCATGTGACTATGACTCTATATCACCATTTGTGAAATATTTTTCCTTTCTGATTTTCAACCAAAGTGTCTAACTTTACATTTGCCACATTGTACTGCATCTGCCATATATTTCCCCACTCGCTCAACTTGTCTAAATCACTTTGAAGCCTTCTTAGTGTCCTCCTCCCAACTCACAATCCCACCCTTTTTTGGACTCATCGTATCTCTTTGACTCCAGTTTTGCTTTGCCTGGTTTTTACTTTATTTTTAGGACATGTGTCACTCACATTTAATACCCAGTTTGAGTTGCTCTGCAAATGGTTTGTGTAAGCTAATAAACACACTCACACACCCTCCAAAGAAGAAGGTTTGACCCACTGCCTGCATCAGATCATATCATTTTGAGTTGTAAAAACTGAAAGAACTGTGGATGCTGGAAATCAGAAACAAAAACAGAAATTGCTAGGGAAGCTCAGCAGATCTGGCAGCATTTGGGGAGAGAAATCAGAATAAGAGTTTCAGGACCTCAGAAACAGGTTGCTGGTTTTCCAGCCATTTCTGTTATTGTTTCTGAGTTGTGATGTGTGCAAAGTGCCTCCTAAATAATCAACAAGTATGAAAGGAATGCAGTATGTGTGAAGAAATCAGGAAAGAACATCAGGAATTGTTAAAGGATTGCTGGGGAAAGCAGGACTGAAAGTTAACTTCAAAATGGCCCATATGAGCAACGAGACAAAACAGTATCTGAGACTGACAACCAGGCATGAAGAGGGAGCCATAAAGGAAGGCAAATTTATGGCTGTGCAAGAGTTAAGTTGACCACGTTTAGTGACAGTCCTCTGATCATTCTTGGTTTGACAGGAATACTGCAGGGAATTTATCGAAGGCTATCTAGCAGCAGCAGCCTCGTTGAGACTCTTATGAAAAGGAAAGGACCGAGACTGGGATGAGGCATGTGAGGATGCCTTTGTACAGCTAAAATGGGACTTACAGACAGCCCCAGCACTGGGAGCAATTAACCCAGAGAAGGATTTCACTCCAGAAATAGCAGCCACAGACATTAGTCTAACTGCAGTTCTTCCGCAAGAGGTCAATGGACAGTCCAGACCGGTAGTGTTCGCCTCTAGGGTATTAACTGAGGCAGAAAAAGGGTATTCAGTCTGTGAAAGGCATCTGCTGGCTAACTTTTGGGTAGTGAAGCACTTTACCATAATCACCAGAATCCAGCCAGTGTCTCTGACCCCCACTGCACTCTGACTCAACTGTTACTGCAAGGTCACCTAAAGGAGAGAACGGTGCCCTGTGTGAACAAAGCAAAGTGAACACTGCTGCTGGGGAGTATGAATTGGATGCCTCAGTTAGCTGCTATTCTCCAGTGAAGCAGAGTCTCACCATTACACAGTTGAAGAGGTAAGGAGCAATGTCAGGCTGTCTCCAGTGGGGAGAGACATCTATGTGGATGGTTCCAGCTGTGTGTAGAAAAGGGAAAGGAAGACAGAATTTGGTATTTATGAACCTGAAAGAATTGTAGAAATGTCCATGAAATTACCAACCACACTCTGTGCTGGAGGTTGAATGAGCTGCTGTCACGATATGGCAGCCCATCCTCGGTAAAGGCCCATTCCTTGCACTGTTTGTGGCCACGTGTAACTCCTGAACAGGGTACCTTGTTATTTGTATGAGGTTTCAGCTGCCCAAGGGAGGGCCACAGTACAGTTAGAAGGACAGCCAAGTTGATTATTACATCCACAAGGTGAGGAGTCTCTCCAACACAGCATGCAAGTGGCAGAGTGACAAAAAGGTAGATGGCATGAAATCAGGCAGAGCAGAGCTTCATATCAGTCAGTATTCCTGTCAAACCAAGAATGATCAGAGGACTGTCACTAAACGTGGTCAACTTAACTCTTGCACAGCCATAAATTTGCCTTCCTTTATGGCTCCCTCTTCATGCCTGGTTGTCAGTCTCAGATACTGTTTTGTCTCGTTGCTCATATGGGCCATTTTGAAGTTAACTTTCAGTCCTGCTTTCCCCAGCAATCCTTTAACAATTCCTGATGTTCTTTCCTGATTTCTTCACACATACTGCATTCCTTTCATACTTGTTGATTATTTAGGAGGCACTTTGCGCACATCACAACTCAGAGTGTCGCAACTCAATTACCCCAGGGATTACTGAAAACTACATACCTCTTCCCCTTGACCTGAAGGCAGTACAACAGAAAGATCTGGTCTTAAATAGTTGTCTTACTGTCCCGAGCAAGAAGCGCCTGATGTAGAAGTTAAAGAAGGGAAGCTGTTTAAAGAGGGTCGATTGTGCCTAAAGGATATTGGCAGATGGCTAGCAGACAGATGTCTAGGAACAGGACATCTTTGGCTTGAGATCACAGTGGAATGGATCAGAATAGTAGGATAGTGTCTCTATATATGGAGGCATGGAGGGTGACTCTAAAAGTTGTATAGTCTGTGCTGCAAACAATTCAGACCGACACAAACTGGGAAATGGGAATAGAGGCTGCTAGGAATGATGTGTTTGTCATGTATGACTCCTGGGTGACAGAACACCTGAAAATATGAAACAAATCTGTGAAGGAGACAAGACCTCATGAGTTCCTAATGTTCATTTGAAAGCATTGACTGAGTAAGAAAATAACACCATTGTGTATAGCCTCTACGGCCAGATTAGGCAAGGTACAATTTTGAAGTGATAGGATTGGTATTTTATTTTCCAATGCTAACACATGCAGGAAATCCAAACCTTTAAATGCCTCATGGGATGTTATGGGTCTGGGAAAGCAATATTGATGTCCACCATAGATGTGAATCATATTCGTGGCTATGTATTTGGCTATTATTATATAACAATTGGGCAACTTATGTCACCAGCATAATACAGAAAGTTGAAACAATGGGCTAAAAGCTTACTGAGCTCATAAACAAGGCTTTTCACTGTACTTAGGTACATGTGACAATAAATAAATCAAATCAAATCACTTCAAGGATATATGCTGTCAGCCAGTGTAGCCAGTGTACACATGTGTACAGTCACAGATTCCAACACACACACAGTCTCTGTAAACTATTGTATTGAAACATAAAACCATGCTTTTAATTTTTACTATTAATGAACATAAACTAGTGGTGGTGACTTTGGCTATCTCATAGGTGGGCATTGAAGAAGAAACTGGTGTCCTGATTCTGATAACAGGAAGGCAGCATGGGAAGATACACCAACAGTCTGCAAGATCATTCCAAAAGCAAAAGAACTGTGCTCCATTGTTTCTATAACAATAAAGATAACAAAGTCAGAGACAACACCCCAGACTGCAGCTGCCTGTGTTTCTTCAAACATAATCTTGAAGAGATGCCCAGAGAGAATGTATCATGGGATGGCTTCAAACAGGACAGTGATGTAATTAAAAACCAATTAAATGAGCTCAAACCAGGCATTACTTTACATGACATGGAGGAAAAATCCTGGCAAATAACCTGGTGCTGTAGCCAGTACAGCAGTTTGGTCAGCTGCTCTGAAAACACACCAGGAGATCTATTGATGGTCTGGCCACCTGAGGCACAACCTTGGTTCATGGGAATTGGAAGGAACCAGTGTCATTGCGAGGATGAATTATTGCTTAGTAGTGTAATAAAACTCAGTAGAACTGTATCCAAGCTGTTCTGTGCCATTAATATCTGAGCCAGAATGCTCAGACAGTAGAAGAATTGTTTTTTTACATTTGATGCAATTGAATGGCTAGCTATGCAAAAAGAGTGACCAATGTCAATATGCAGCCAAATAGAAACCAGATTGGATCTGATTTGCAGTTGTCCTTAAAGACGTTGATAATCAATTGTGATTTTATAAAATTCATTAGTGTCATCATCACTTTTACTAATATCAGCATAGTATTTCTGTACTCAGTTAAATTAAGTCTCTCCCACTGCTGAAGTGAAATTTAAGCTCAAATTCACTGTGCTATTAGTCCACATCTTTGGATTATTGGTTAAGGAGAATAACCGATGCATTAATGCTGCATCTTACTCTCACTCAGCCTCTTAAGTTTAAGCAGTAATTAGCGCTGACCTTTTCTAAATGCCAGTAAGGTATAAATACAATTAGTTGGCTTAAAAATTAACTTTTTTCTGAAAACGCGATGAACATTTATATGAAGATGCTTTTCTCCATATCAGATAAATTTCTCTCCTTCAGATAATACACGATCTGTAACTTTTAGAGCACGAAGAGTTCTAGCACCTGTGTAGTCAGGCACTTCATTTTGTCGTTCCTAAACACATATGGCTTTTTTTTAAAAAAAATGACTCCACATTAAATTTATTTCCAAACTTTAGAAATGTGTGGCATTACTTTTCAAAATTACTGAGTAGAACGTCATAGATGTTGTGGTTCTGTTCGCTGAGCTGGGAATTTGTGTTGCAACTCGGCGAACAGAACCACAACAATGAGCGCCTGACCTACAAATCTTCGCACAAACTTAGAATGTCATAGAGTCATAGAGATGTACAGCACAGAAACAGACCCTTCGGTCCAACTTGTCTATGTTGATCGGATATCCCAACCCAATCTAGTCCCACTTGCCAGCACCCGGCCCATATCCCTCCAAACCCTTCCTATTCATATACCCATTCAACTGCCTTTTAAATGTTGCAATTGTACCAGCCTCCACCACTTCCTCGCAGCTTATTCCATAAACGTACCACCCTCTGCGTGAAAATGTTGCCCCTTAGGTCTCTTTTATATCTTTCCCCTCTCACCCTAAAGCTATGCTCTCTAGTTCTGGTTCCCCCACACCAGGGAAAAGACCTTGTCTATTTATCTTATCCATGCCCCTCATGACTTTATAAACCTCTATAGGCTCGAGCCTATTCAGCCTCTTCCTATAGCTCAAATCCCCCAACACTGATAACATCCTTGTAAATCTTTTCTGAACCCTTTCAAGTTTCACAGAATTGCACGCGCTATTCCAACAGTGGCCTAACCAACAATTTTATGGGGTGATGGGAAAGGCACAGGGTGGCCTTCCCTCGACATAATTGGAACCTTTAAATGGCTAGTTAAAGACCATCCTAGCTGGCCTTGAATTTGAGGATTTTGGGATGAATTCAGGACCTTGAGGAAGTCTATTTGATGTCCTTCCTCAACTCTTGGGTAAGAAGGGAGAGAGGCACATCCCTCAAGGGCCTCCTTTCCACATCGTGTGACCCTCAATGTCTGACCCCCACATGGGCTTCCTTTCCCTTGGTCTCCCCAACAAAGTCCCTCATCTCTCTCTCTTTGGGTTCACTCCTTCACTGTGAGGATACCAGCACTCACCTGCACCTGGCAACATCCTTGTAAATCTTTTCTGAACCCTCTTAAAGTTCACAACATCTTTCCGATAGGAAGGAGACCAGAATTGCATGCAATATTCCAACAGTGGCCTAATCAACATCCTGCACAGCCACTACATGACCTCCAACCCCTGTACTAATACTCTGACCAATAAAGGGAAGCATACCAACGCCTTCTTCACTATCCTATCTACCTGTGACTCCACTTTCAAGGAGCTATGAACCTACACTCCAAGGTCTCTTTGTTCAGCAACACTCCCTAGGATCTTACCATTAAGTGCATAAGTCCTGCTAAGATTTCCTTTCCCAAAATGCAGCAACTCACATTTATCTAAATTAACCTCCATCTGCCACTCCTCAGCCCATTGCCCCATCTAATCAAGATCCAATTGTAATCTGAGGTAACCTGCTTGCAATCCTACTCCCAACTACTGCTGCCGCTGGCTGTCAAAAACACTGACCAGGAGATCTCTGAGATGGGGAGGGGCAAACATCTAGATTGCAGCCAATTAACATCCCTCAGGCCATTAAGTAGCTATGGAGCTATTGGAGATCTCCTCATGTGTTTGGGTTACACAAGGGAAACAGCATTACCAAAACAAAGTGCTGTCCAATAAATGCTAGTTGGATTTTGAACATAGCAAAATAGGAAACAGATTATAATTTATAGCAAACAATAATGAATTTAGCATTTGCTGCTCTCAGCATGCAAATTTCTGATATAGCTATGTTGTGAATGCCACTTTAGAGGATTATTCCTAGCAAGTATTAAAGCATAGAAGAAAGAAAGGTTATTTGGCCATCAGCCGATCAACATTACAAATAAAACTCATGGTAAATATCTGCAGGAACATCTGTTAGTTTGCTGATGACATCATCATAGTAGGACAGATTCAAAATACAGAAGGGAGATAGTGGGCTTGGTGATGTGGTGCATTGAGAATGGCCTCTCTCTCAATGTCGGCAAAACTGAAGAACTGATTATTGACGTCAAAAAGAAAGGAGGAGAACACACCTTCATGTACATCAGTGGAGCTGACGTTGAGAGGGTGGATAGCTTGTGTGACGATAATTGACAACCTATCCTGGACTTGCCACGTAGCTGCGATGGTCAAGAGGCACAACAATGCCTTTTTTTCCTCAAGTAGCTCAGGAAATTTGGCATGTCCATAAGGACCCTCACCAACCTTTACAGATGCACCATTGAAAGCATACTGTCCAGGTGCATAATGGGCTGGTATGGCAACTGCTCTGCCCAGGACTGTACGAAACTAAAGAAGATTATGTGCACAGCCCAAACCATCATGGAAGCCAACCTTCCATTCATGGATTGCATTTACATGGCTAGCTGTTGCGGAAAGGCTGCCAACATCATCAAAGACCCGTCGCACCGCAGAAATGCTCTTCTACAACCTCTTCTATCAGGCAGAGGATACAGAAGCCTGCGCACACACACCCACAGGTTCAGGAATAGCTTCTCCCTGTCCTTTATTAGACCAATGAATGGATTTTCTACCTTCAAAAGCAATGTAACCTTTATGTTTCTACCTGAGTCTTTTTGACCTGTACCTCCTTGCTGACTAGACTGCTCACTGTATTGTTCGTCAATAAAGCTTTTCACTGTACTTCGATACATGTGATAATAAATCAATCAATCATACCTGTTATTCCAGGAAGTCATATTGTATTTGATAGCTTCCATTGCTGGAAATGCAGGTAAGCCTTCACAGCTTATGTTAAGAAAGCCCAACAATGCCTCTTCTTCCTCAGGCAGATCAGGAAATTTGGCACATCCATAAGAACCCTTACCAACTTTTACAGATGCACCATTGAAAGCATACACACAATGGTGAGATTGGTTATTTTCTCTGTTGGTTTAAAGGCATTAGTGAATCAACAACACTTTATATATGTCTTTTAACTTTTACTTTCCATTGAAGTGCACCCATCTCCAGCTCCTCCAAGACCGTGTTAGGGAACTGGAGCTGGAGTTGGATGAACTTAGGATCATTCGGGAGGCAGAGGGGGTCATAGATCGGAGCTTTAGGGAAGTACTAACTCCAAAGATGGCAGATAGATGGGTGACAGTGAGGGGGACTGGGAGGAAGCAGCCAGTGCAGGGACCCCCTGCGGCCGTTCCCCTCAAGAACAAGTATACCGTTTTGGATACTTGTGGGGGGGACGACTTACCAGGGGCAAGTAACGGGGCACAGGCCTCTGGCACGGAGCCTG